>NC_139340.1:12480000-12502500 GCF_056507025.1 Lutjanus erythropterus | reverse complement strand
TGTTATAGTACATTATGATGTCATAGTATACTATAACATCATACTACACTATGATATAGTGTAGTATGATGTTAGTGTGATGTTATAGTATACTATGACGTCATAGTGTAGTATGATGTTGGAGTGTACTATGATGTTATAGTGTAGTGTGATGTTATAGTATATTATGATGTCATAGTGTAGTGTGATGTTATTGTATACTATAACATACTACACTATGATGTCATAGTGTAGTATGATGTCATAGTATACTTTGATATACTACACTATGACATATTGTAGTATGATGTTGTAATATACTATGATGTCATAGTGTAGTATGACATCATAGTGTAGTATGATGTTATAGTCTACTATGATGTCATAGTGTAGTATGACATAGTGTAGTATGATGTTATAGTATACTATGATGTCATAGTGTAGTATGATGTTGTAGTGTACTGTGATGTTATAGTATATTATGATGTCATAGTGTAGTGTGATGTTATTGTATACTATAACATACTACACTATGATGTCATAGTGTAGTATGATGTCATAGTGTAGTATGACGTCATAGTGTAGTATGATGTTATAGTATACTATGATGTCATAGTGTAGTATGATGTTATAGTATACTATGATATAGTGCAGTATGTTATAGTGTAGTATGATGTTATAGTACATTATGTCATAGTGTAGTATGATATCATAGTATATTTTAATATATCATATTACAGTATGTTATAGTGTAGTATCATATCATAGTGTAGTATGACGTTATAGTGTACTATGATGTCATAGTGTAGTATGATTTAATAGTATATTTTAATATATCATAGTGCAGTATGTTATAGTGTAGTATCATATCATAGTGTAGTATGACGTTATAGTATACTATGATGTTATAGAGTAGTATGATTTTGTAGTGTACTATGATGTCATAGTGTAGTATGATGTTATAGTGTAGTATGATATCATAGTGTAGTATGATGTTATAGTATACTATGACGTCATAGTGTAGTATGATGTTATAGGGTAGTATGATGTTGTAGTGTACTGTGATGTCATAGTGTACTACTACACTATGATGTCATAGTGTAGTATGATGTTATAGTATACTATGATATAGTGCAGTATGTTATAGTGTAGTATGATGTTATAGTACATTATGATGTCATAGTGTAGTATGATGTTATAGTATACTATGATGTCATAGTGTAGTATGATGTCATAGTGTAGTATGACGTCATAGTGTAGTATGATGTTATAGTATACTATGATGTCATAGTGTAGTATGATGTTATAGTATACTATGATATAGTGCAGTATGTTATAGTGTAGTATGATGTTATAGTACATTATGATGTCATAGTGTAGTATGATATCATAGTATATTTTAATATATCATAGTACAGTATGTTATAGTGTAGTATCATATCATAGTGTAGTATGACGTTATAGTATATTATGATGTCATAGTGTAGTGTGATGTTATTGTATACTATAACATACTACACTATGATGTCATAGTGTAGTATGATGTCATAGTATATTTTGATATATCATAGTACAGTATGTTATAGTGTAGTATCATATCATAGTGTAGTATGACGTTATAGTATATTATGATGTCATAGTGTAGTGTGATGTTATTGTATACTATAACATACTACACTATGATGTCATAGTGTAGTATGATGTCATAGTGTAGTATGACGTCATAGTGTAGTATGATGTTATAGTATACTATGATGTCATAGTGTAGTATGATGTTATAGTATACTATGATATAGTGCAGTATGTTATAGTGTAGTATGATGTTATAGTACATTATGATGTCATAGTGTAGTATGATATCATAGTATATTTTGATATATCATAGTACAGTATGTTATAGTGTAGTATCATATCATAGTGTAGTATGACGTTATAGTATACTATGATGTCATAGTGTAGTATGATTTAATAGTATATTTTAATATATCATAGTGCAGTATGTTATAGTGTAGTATCATATCATAGTGTAGTATGACGTTATAGTATACTATGATGTTATAGAGTAGTATGATTTTGTAGTGTACTATGATGTCATAGTGTAGTATGATGTTATAGTGTAGTATGATATCATAGTGTAGTATGATGTTATAGTATACTATGACGTCATAGTGTAGTACGATGTTATAGTGTAGTATGATGTCATAGTGTAGTATGATGTTATAGTATACTATGATGTCATAGTGTAGTATGATGTTATAGTATACTATGATATAGTGCAGTATGTTATAGTGTAGTATGATGTTATAGTACATTATGATGTCATAGTGTAGTATGATATCATAGTATATTTTAATATATCATAGTACAGTATTTTATAGTGTAGTATCATATCATAGTGTAGTATGACGTTATAGTATACTATGATGTCATAGTGTAGTATGATTTAATAGTATATTTTAATATATCATAGTGCAGTATGTTATAGTGTAGTATCATATAGTGTAGTATGACGTTATAGTATACTATGATGTTATAGAGTAGTATGATTTTGTAGTGTACTATGATGTCATAGTGTAGTATGATGTTATAGTGTAGTATGATATCATAGTGTAGTATGATGTTATAGTATACTATGACGTCATAGTGTAGTATGATGTTATAGGGTAGTATGATGTTGTAGTGTACTATGATGTTATAGTGTAGTGTGATGTTATAGCATATTATGATGTCATAGTGTAGTGTGTTGTTATTGTATACTCTAACATACTACACTATGATGTCATAGTGTAGTATGATGTTATAGTATACTATGATATAGTGCAGTATGTTATAGTGTAGTATGATGTTATAGTACATTATGATGTCATAGTGTAGTATGATATCATAGTGTAGTATGATGTTATAGTATACTATGATGTCATAGTGTAGTATGACATCATAGTGTAGTATGATGTTATAGTATACTATGATGTCATAGTGTAGTATTATGTTATAGTATATTATGATATCATAGTATACTATAACATCATACTACACTATGATATAGTATACTATGATATAGTGTAGTATGATGTTAGTGTGATGTTATAGTATACTATGATGTTACAGGGTAGTATGATTTTGTAGTGTACTATGATGTCATAGTGTAGTATGATGTTATAGTGTACTATGATATCATAGTGTAGTATCATGTTATAGTAGACTATGACGTCATAGTGTAGTATGATGTTATAGGGTAGTATGATGTTGTAGTGTACTATGATGTTATAGTGTAGTGTGATGTTATAGCATATTATGATGTCATAGTGTAGTGTGATGTTATTGTATACTATAACATACTACACTATGATGCCATAGTGTAGTATGATGTCATAGTGCAGTATGACATCATAGTGTAGTATGATGTTATAGTATACTATGATGTCATAGTGTAGTATGATGTTATAGTATACTATGATATCATACTACACTATAACACTATACACTATATCATAGTATACTATGATATAGTGTAGTATGATGTTAGTGTGATGTTATAGTATACTATGATGTTACAGGGTAGTATGATTTTGTAGTGTACTATGATGTCATAGTGTAGTATGATGTTATAGTATACTATGATGTCATAGTGTAGTATGATTTAATAGTATATTTTAATATATCATAGTGCAGTATGTTATAGTGTAGTATCATATCATAGTGTAGTATGACGTTATAGTATAGTATGATGTTATAGAGTAGTATGATTTTGTAGTGTACTATGATGTCATAGTGTAGTATGATGTTATAGTGTAGTATGATATCATAGTGTAGTATGATGTTATAGTATACTATGAGGTCATAGTGTAGTATGATGTTATAGGGTAGTATGATGTTGTAGTGTACTATGATGTTATAGTGTAGTGTGATGTTATAGCATATTATGATGTCATAGTGTAGTGTGTTGTTATTGTATACTCTAACATACTACACTATGTCATAGTGTAGTATGATGTTATAGTATACTATGATATAGTGCAGTATGTTATAGTGTAGTATGATGTTATAGTACATTATGATGTCATAGTGTAGTATGATATCATAGTGTAGTATGATGTTATAGTATACTATGATGTCATAGTGTAGTATGACATCATAGTGTAGTATGATGTTATAGTATACTATGATGTCATAGTGTAGTATGATGTTATAGTATATTATGATATCATAGTATACTATAACATCATACTACACTATGATATAGTATACTATGATATAGTGTAGTATGATGTTAGTGTGATGTTATAGTATACTATGATGTTACAGGGTAGTATGATTTTGTAGTGTACTATGATGTCATAGTGTAGTATGATGTTATAGTGTACTATGATATCATAGTGTAGTATGATGTTATAGTAGACTATGACGTCATAGTGTAGTATGATGTTATAGGGTAGTATGATGTTGTAGTGTACTATGATGTTATAGTGTAGTGTGATGTTATAGCATATTATGATGTCATAGTGTAGTGTGATGTTATTGTATACTATAACATACTACACTATGATGTCATAGTGTAGTATGATGTCATAGTGCAGTATGACATCATAGTGTAGTATGATGTTATAGTATACTATGATGTCATAGTGTAGTATGATGTTATAGTATACTATGATATCATACTACACTATAACACTATACACTATATCATAGTATACTATGATATAGTGTAGTATGATGTTAGTGTGATGTTATAGTATACTATGATGTTACAGGGTAGTATGATTTTGTAGTGTACTATGATGTCATAGTGTAGTATGATGTTATAGTATACTATAACGTCATAGTGTAGTATAACGTCATAGTGTAGTATGATGTTATAGTGTAGTGTGATGTTATAGTATATTATGATGTCATAGTGTAGTGTGATGTTATTGTATACTATAACATACTACACTATGATGTCATAGTGTAGTATGATGTCATAGTGTAGTATGACGTCATAGTGTAGTATGATGTTATAGTATACTATGATGTCATAGTGTAGTATGATGTTATAGTACATTATGATGTCATAGTGTAGTATGATATCATAGTATATTTTAATATATCATAGTACAGTATGTTATAGTGTAGTATCATATCATAGTGTAGTATGACGTTATAGTATACTATGATGTCATAGTGTAGTATGATTTAATAGTATATTTTAATATATCATAGTGCAGTATGTTATAGTGTAGTATCATATCATAGTGTAGTATGACGTTATAGTATACTATGATGTTATAGAGTAGTATGATTTTGTAGTGTACTATGATGTCATAGTGTAGTATGATGTTATAGTGTAGTATGATGTCATAGTGTAGTATGATGTTATAGTATACTATGACGTCATAGTGTAGTATGATGTTATAGGGTAGTATGATGTTGTAGTGTACTATGATGTTATAGTGTAGTGTGATGTTATAGCATATTATGATGTCATAGGGTAGTGTGTTGTTATTGTATACTCTAACATACTACACTATGATGTCATAGTGTAGTATGATGTTATAGTACATTATGATGTCATAGTGTAGTATGATATCATAGTGTAGTATGATGTTATAGTATACTATGATGTCATAGTGTAGTATGACATCATAGTGTAGTATGATGTTATAGTATACTATGTCATAGTGTAGTATGATGTTATAGTATATTATGATATCATAGTATACTGTAACATCATACTACACTATGATATAGTATACTATGATGTTAGTGTGATGTTATAGTATACTATGATGTTACAGGGTAGTATGATTTTGTAGTGTACTATGATGTCATAGTGTAGTATGATGTTATAGTGTACTATGATATCATAGTGTAGTATGATGTTATAGTAGACTATGACGTCATAGTGTAGTATGATGTTATAGGGTAGTATGATGTTGTAGTGTACTATGATGTTATAGTGTAGTGTGATGTTATAGCATATTATGATGTCATAATGTAGTGTGATGTTATTGTATACTATAACATACTACACTATGATGTCATAGTGAAGTATGATGTCATAGTGTAGTATGATATCATAGTGTAGTATGTTATAGTATACTATGACGTCATAGTGTAGTATGATGTTATAGGGTAGTATGATGTTGTAGTGTACTATGATGTTATAGTGTAGTGTGATTTTATAGTATATTATGATGTCATAGTGTAGTGTGATGTTATTGTATACTATGATGTCATAGTGTAGTATGATGTTATAGTACATTATGATGTCATAGTGTAGTATGATATCATAGTATATTTTAAGATATCATATTGCAGTATGTTATAGTGCAGTATCATATCATAGTGTAGTATGACGTTATAGTATACTATGATGTCATAGTGTAGTATGATTTTATAGTATATTTTAATATATCATAGTGCAGTATGTTATAGTGTAGTATCATATCATAGTGTAGTATGACGTTATAGTATACCATGATATCATAGTGTAGTATGATGTTATAGTATACTATGACGTCATAGTGTAGTACGATGTTATAGTGTAGTATGATGTCATAGTGTAGTATGATGTTATAGTATACTATGATGTCATAGTGTAGTATGATGTTATAGTATACTATGATATAGTGCAGTATGTTATAGTGTAGTATGATGTTATAGTACATTATGATGTCATAGTGTAGTATGATATCATAGTATATTTTAATATATCATAGTACAGTATGTTATAGTGTAGTATCATATCATAGTGTAGTATGACGTTATAGTATACTATGATGTCATAGTGTAGTATGATTTAATAGTATATTTTAATATATCATAGTGCAGTATGTTATAGTGTAGTATCATATAGTGTAGTATGACGTTATAGTATACTATGATGTTATAGAGTAGTATGATTTTGTAGTGTACTATGATGTCATAGTGTAGTATGATGTTATAGTGTAGTATGATATCATAGTGTAGTATGATGTTATAGTATACTATGACGTCATAGTGTAGTATGATGTTATAGGGTAGTATGATGTTGTAGTGTACTATGATGTTATAGTGTAGTGTGATGTTATAGCATATTATGATGTCATAGTGTAGTGTGTTGTTATTGTATACTCTAACATACTACACTATGATGTCATAGTGTAGTATGATGTTATAGTATACTATGATATAGTGCAGTATGTTATAGTGTAGTATGATGTTATAGTACATTATGATGTCATAGTGTAGTATGATATCATAGTGTAGTATGATGTTATAGTATACTATGATGTCATAGTGTAGTATGACATCATAGTGTAGTATGATGTTATAGTATACTATGATGTCATAGTGTAGTATTATGTTATAGTATATTATGATATCATAGTATACTATAACATCATACTACACTATGATATAGTATACTATGATATAGTGTAGTATGATGTTAGTGTGATGTTATAGTATACTATGATGTTACAGGGTAGTATGATTTTGTAGTGTACTATGATGTCATAGTGTAGTATGATGTTATAGTGTACTATGATATCATAGTGTAGTATCATGTTATAGTAGACTATGACGTCATAGTGTAGTATGATGTTATAGGGTAGTATGATGTTGTAGTGTACTATGATGTTATAGTGTAGTGTGATGTTATAGCATATTATGATGTCATAGTGTAGTGTGATGTTATTGTATACTATAACATACTACACTATGATGCCATAGTGTAGTATGATGTCATAGTGCAGTATGACATCATAGTGTAGTATGATGTTATAGTATACTATGATGTCATAGTGTAGTATGATGTTATAGTATACTATGATATCATACTACACTATAACACTATACACTATATCATAGTATACTATGATATAGTGTAGTATGATGTTAGTGTGATGTTATAGTATACTATGATGTTACAGGGTAGTATGATTTTGTAGTGTACTATGATGTCATAGTGTAGTATGATGTTATAGTATACTATGATGTCATAGTGTAGTATGATTTAATAGTATATTTTAATATATCATAGTGCAGTATGTTATAGTGTAGTATCATATCATAGTGTAGTATGACGTTATAGTATAGTATGATGTTATAGAGTAGTATGATTTTGTAGTGTACTATGATGTCATAGTGTAGTATGATGTTATAGTGTAGTATGATATCATAGTGTAGTATGATGTTATAGTATACTATGAGGTCATAGTGTAGTATGATGTTATAGGGTAGTATGATGTTGTAGTGTACTATGATGTTATAGTGTAGTGTGATGTTATAGCATATTATGATGTCATAGTGTAGTGTGTTGTTATTGTATACTCTAACATACTACACTATGTCATAGTGTAGTATGATGTTATAGTATACTATGATATAGTGCAGTATGTTATAGTGTAGTATGATGTTATAGTACATTATGATGTCATAGTGTAGTATGATATCATAGTGTAGTATGATGTTATAGTATACTATGATGTCATAGTGTAGTATGACATCATAGTGTAGTATGATGTTATAGTATACTATGATGTCATAGTGTAGTATGATGTTATAGTATATTATGATATCATAGTATACTATAACATCATACTACACTATGATATAGTATACTATGATATAGTGTAGTATGATGTTAGTGTGATGTTATAGTATACTATGATGTTACAGGGTAGTATGATTTTGTAGTGTACTATGATGTCATAGTGTAGTATGATGTTATAGTGTACTATGATATCATAGTGTAGTATGATGTTATAGTAGACTATGACGTCATAGTGTAGTATGATGTTATAGGGTAGTATGATGTTGTAGTGTACTATGATGTTATAGTGTAGTGTGATGTTATAGCATATTATGATGTCATAGTGTAGTGTGATGTTATTGTATACTATAACATACTACACTATGATGTCATAGTGTAGTATGATGTCATAGTGCAGTATGACATCATAGTGTAGTATGATGTTATAGTATACTATGATGTCATAGTGTAGTATGATGTTATAGTATACTATGATATCATACTACACTATAACACTATACACTATATCATAGTATACTATGATATAGTGTAGTATGATGTTAGTGTGATGTTATAGTATACTATGATGTTACAGGGTAGTATGATTTTGTAGTGTACTATGATGTCATAGTGTAGTATGATGTTATAGTATACTATAACGTCATAGTGTAGTATAACGTCATAGTGTAGTATGATGTTATAGTGTAGTGTGATGTTATAGTATATTATGATGTCATAGTGTAGTGTGATGTTATTGTATACTATAACATACTACACTATGATGTCATAGTGTAGTATGATGTCATAGTGTAGTATGACGTCATAGTGTAGTATGATGTTATAGTATACTATGATGTCATAGTGTAGTATGATGTTATAGTACATTATGATGTCATAGTGCAGTATGATATCATAGTATATTTTAATATATCATAGTACAGTATGTTATAGTGTAGTATCATATCATAGTGTAGTATGACGTTATAGTATACTATGATGTCATAGTGTAGTATGATTTAATAGTATATTTTAATATATCATAGTGCAGTATGTTATAGTGTAGTATCATATCATAGTGTAGTATGACGTTATAGTATACTATGATGTTATAGAGTAGTATGATTTTGTAGTGTACTATGATGTCATAGTGTAGTATGATGTCATAGTGTAGTATGATGTTATAGTATACTATGACGTCATAGTGTAGTATGATGTTATAGGGTAGTATGATGTTGTAGTGTACTATGATGTTATAGTGTAGTGTGATGTTATAGCATATTATGATGTCATAGGGTAGTGTGTTGTTATTGTATACTCTAACATACTACACTATGATGTCATAGTGTAGTATGATGTTATAGTACATTATGATGTCATAGTGTAGTATGATATCATAGTGTAGTATGATGTTATAGTATACTATGATGTCATAGTGTAGTATGACATCATAGTGTAGTATGATGTTATAGTATACTATGTCATAGTGTAGTATGATGTTATAGTATATTATGATATCATAGTATACTGTAACATCATACTACACTATGATATAGTATACTATGATGTTAGTGTGATGTTATAGTATACTATGATGTTACAGGGTAGTATGATTTTGTAGTGTACTATGATGTCATAGTGTAGTATGATGTTATAGTGTACTATGATATCATAGTGTAGTATGATGTTATAGTAGACTATGACGTCATAGTGTAGTATGATGTTATAGGGTAGTATGATGTTGTAGTGTACTATGATGTTATAGTGTAGTGTGATGTTATAGCATATTATGATGTCATAATGTAGTGTGATGTTATTGTATACTATAACATACTACACTATGATGTCATAGTGAAGTATGATGTCATAGTGTAGTATGATATCATAGTGTAGTATGTTATAGTATACTATGACGTCATAGTGTAGTATGATGTTATAGGGTAGTATGATGTTGTAGTGTACTATGATGTTATAGTGTAGTGTGATTTTATAGTATATTATGATGTCATAGTGTAGTGTGATGTTATTGTATACTATGATGTCATAGTGTAGTATGATGTTATAGTACATTATGATGTCATAGTGTAGTATGATATCATAGTATATTTTAAGATATCATATTGCAGTATGTTATAGTGCAGTATCATATCATAGTGTAGTATGACGTTATAGTATACTATGATGTCATAGTGTAGTATGATTTTATAGTATATTTTAATATATCATAGTGCAGTATGTTATAGTGTAGTATCATATCATAGTGTAGTATGACGTTATAGTATACCATGATATCATAGTGCAGTATGATGTTATAGTATACTATGATGTCATAGTGTAGTATGATGTCATAGTGCAGTATGACATCATAGTGTAGTATGATGTTATAGTATACTATGATGTCATAGTATATTATGATATCATAGTATACTATAACATACTACACTATGATATAGTATACTATGATATCATAGTGTAGTATGATGTTAGTGTGATGTTATAGTATACAATGATGTTATAGGGTAGTATGATGTTATAGTGTACTATGATGTCATAGTGTAGTATGATGTTATAGTGTAGTATGATATCATGGTGTAGTATGACGTTATAGTATACTATGATATCATAGTGCAGTATGATGTTATAGCATACTATGATGTCATAGTGTAGTATGATGTTATAGTATACTATGTTATGATATCATAGGGTATACTATGATGTCATAGTGTAGTATGATGTTAGTGTGATGTTATAGTATACTATGGTGTTATAGGGGAGTATGATGTTGTAGTGTACTATGATGTCATAGTGTAGTACGATGTTATGTGTAATATGATAACATAGTGTAGTATGTTATAGTATAGTATGACGTCATAGTGTAGTATGATGTTATAGGGTAGTATGATGTTGTAGTGTGATTTTATAGTATATTATGATGTCATAGTGTAGTGTGATGTTATTGTATACTATAACATACTACACTATGATGTCATAGTGTAGTATGATGTCATAGTATACTTTGATATCATACTACACTATGACATTATATTGTAGTATGATGTTGTAATATACTATGATGTCATAGTGTAGTATGACATAGTGTAGTATGATGTTATAGTATACTATGATGTCATAGTGTAGTATGTTGTAGTGTACTATGATGTTATAGTGTAGTGTGATGTTATAGCATATTATGATGTCATAGTGTAGTGTGATGTTATTGTATACTATAACATACTACACTATGATGTCATAGTGTAGTATGACATCATAGTGTAGTATGATGTTATAGTCTACTATGATGTCATAGTGTAGTATGATGTTATAGTATACTATGATATAGTGCAGTATGTTATAGTGTAGTATGATGTTATAGTATACTATGATGTCATAGTGTAGTATGATATAGTATATTTTAATATATCATAGTACAGTATGTTATAGTGTAGTATCATATCATAGTGTAGTATGACGTTATAGTATACTATGATATGATAGTGCAGTATGATGTTATAGTATACTATGATGTCATAGTGTAGTATGATGTTATAGTATACTATGTTATGATATCATAGGGTACACTATGATATCATAGTGTAGTATGATGTTATAGTATATTATGATATCATTGTATACTATAACATCATACTACACTATGATATAGTATACTATGATATCATAGTGTAGTATGATGTTAGTGTGATGTTATAGTATACTATGATGTCATAGGGTAGTATGATGTTGTAGTGTACTATGATGTCATAGTGTAGTACGATGTTATAGTGTAGTATGATATCATAGTGTAGTATGTTATAGTATACTATGACGTCATAGTGTAGTATGATGTTATAGGGTAGTATGATGTTGTAGTGTACTATGATGTTATAGTGTAGTGTGATTTTATAGTATATTATGATGTCATAGTGTAGTGTGATGTTATTGTATACTATGATGTCATAGTGTAGTATGATGTTATAGTACATTATGATGTCATAGTGTAGTATGATATCATAGTATATTTTAAGATATCATATTGCAGTATGTTATAGTGTAGTATGACGTTATAGTATACTATGATGTCATAGTGTAGTATGATTTTATAGTATATTTTAATATATCATAGTGCAGTATGTTATAGTGTAGTATCATATCATAGTGTAGTATGACGTTATAGTATACCATGATATCATACTGCAGTATGATGTTATAGTATACTATGATGTCATAGTGTAGTATGATGTTATAGTATACTATGTTATGATATCATAGGGTACACTATGATATCATAGTGTAGTATGATGTTATAGTATATTATGATATCATAATATACTATAACATCATACTACACTATGATATAGTATACTATGATATCATAGTGTAGTATGATGTTAGTGTGATGTTATAGTATACAATGATGTTATAGCGTAGTATGATGTTATAGTGTAGTATGATGTCATAGTGTAGTATGATGTTATAGTGTAGTATGATATCATGGTGTAGTATGACGTTATAGTATACTATGATATCATAGTGCAGTATGATGTTATAGTATACTATGTTATGATATCATAGGGTATACTATGATGTCATAGTGCAGTATGATGTTATAGTATATTATGATATCATAGTATACTATAACATCATACTACACTATGATATAGTATACTATGATATCATAGTGTAGTATGATATAATGTAGTTTGATGTTATAGTACATTATGATATCATAGTATACTATAACATCATACTACACTATGATATAGTATACTATGATATCATAGTGTAGTATGATGTTAGTGTGATGTTATAGTATACTATGGTGTTATGGGGGAGTATGATGTTGTAGTGTACTATGATGTCATAGTGTAGTACGATGTTATGTGTAGTATGATAACATAGTGTAGTATGTTATAGTATAGTATGACGTCATAGTGTAGTATGATGTTATAGGGTAGTATGATGTTGTAGTGTGATTTTATAGTATATTATGATGTCATAGTGTAGTGTGATGTTATTGTATACTATAACATACTACACTATGATGTCATAGTGTAGTATGATGTCATAGTATACTTTGATATCATACTACACTATGACATTATATTGTAGTATGATGTTGTAATATACTATGATGTCATAGTGTAGTATGACATCATAGTGTAGTATGATGTTATAGTATACTATGATGTCATAGTGTAGTATGTTGTAGTGTACTATGATGTTATAGTGTAGTGTGATGTTATTGTATACTATAACATACTACACTATGATGTCATAGTGTAGTATGACATCATAGTGTAGTATGATGTTATAGTCTACTATGATGTCATAGTGTAGTATGATGTTATAGTATACTATGATATAGTGCAGTATGTTATAGTGTAGTATGATGTTATAGTACATTATGATGTCATAGTGTAGTATGATATCATAGTATATTTTAACATATCATAGTACAGTATGTTATAGTGTAGTATCATATCATAGTGTAGTATGACGTTATAGTATACTATGATGTCATAGTGTAGTATGATTTTATAGTATATTTTAATATATCATAGTGCAGTATGTTATAATGTAGTATCATATCATAGTGTAGTATGACGTTATAGTATACTATGATATCATAGTACACTATGATGTTATAGTATACTATGATGTCATAGTGTAGTATGATGTTATAGTATACTATGTGATGATATCATAGGGTACACTGATATCATAGTGTAGTATAATGTTATAGTATATTATGATATCATAGTATACTATAACATCATACTACACAATGATATAGTATACTATGATATCATAGTGTAGTATGATATAATGTAGTATGATGTTATAGTATATTATGATATCATAGTATACTATGATGTTATAGGGTAGTATGATGTTGTAGTGTACTATGATGTCATAGTGTAGTATGATGTTATAGTGTAGTATGATATCATAGTGTAGTATGATGTTCTAGGTTAGTATGATGTTGTAGTGTAGTGTGATGTTATAGTAAATTATGATGTCATAGTGCAGTGCGATGTTATTGTATACTATAACATACTACACTATGATGTCATAGTGTAGTATGATGTTATAGTCTACTATGATGTCATAGTGTAGTATGATGTTATAGTATACTATGATATAGTGCAGTATGTTATAGTGTAGTATGATGTCATAGTACATTATGATGTCATAGTGTAGTATGATATCATAGTATATTTTAAGATATCATATTGCAGTATGTTATAGTGCAGTATCATATCATAGTGTAGCATGACGTTATAGTATACTATGATGTCATAGTGTAGTATGATTTTATAGTATGTTTTAATATATTATAGTGCAGTATGTTATAGTGTAGTATCATATCATAGTGTAGTATGACGTTATAGTATACTATGATATCATAGTGCAGTATGATGTTATAGTATACTATGATGTCATAGTGTAGTATGATGTTATAGTATACTATGTTATGATATCATACGGTACACTGATATCATAGTGTAGTATCATGTTATAGTATATTATGATATCATAGTATACTATAACATCATACTACACTATGATATAGTATACTATGATATCATAGTGTAGTATGATGTTAGTGTGATGTTATAGTATACTATGATGTTATAGGGTAGTATGATGTTGTAGTGTACTATGATGTCATAGTGTAGTATGATGTTATAGTGTAGTATGATATCATGGTGTAGTATGACGTTATAGTATACTATGATATCATAGTGCAGTATGATGTTATAGTATACTATGATGTCATAGTGTAGTATGATGTTATAGTATACTATGTTATGATATCATAGGGTACACTATGATATCATAGTGTAGTATGATGTTATAGTATATTATGATATCATTGTATACTATAACATCATACTACACTATGATATAGTATACTATGATATCATAGTGTAGTATGATGTTAGTGTGATGTTATAGTATACTATGATGTCATAGGGTAGTATGATGTTGTAGTGTACTATGATGTCATAGTGTAGTACGATGTTATAGTGTAGTATGATATCATAGTGTAGTATGTTATAGTATACTATGACGTCATAGTGTAGTATGATGTTATAGGGTAGTATGATGTTGTAGTGTACTATGATGTTATAGTGTAGTGTGATTTTATAGTATATTATGATGTCATAGTGTAGTGTGATGTTATTGTATACTATGATGTCATAGTGTAGTATGATGTTATAGTACATTATGATGTCATAGTGTAGTATGATATCATAGTATATTTTAAGATATCATATTGCAGTATGTTATAGTGCAGTATCATATCATAGTGTAGTATGACGTTATAGTATACTATGATGTCATAGTGTAGTATGATTTTATAGTATATTTTAATATATCATAGTGCAGTATGTTATAGTGTAGTATCATATCATAGTGTAGTATGACGTTATAGTATACCATGATATCATAGTGCAGTATGATGTTATAGTATACTATGATGTCATAGTGTAGTATGATGTTATAGTATACTATGTTATGATATCATAGGGTACACTATGATATCATAGTGTAGTATGATGTTATAGTATATTATGATATCATAGTATACTATAACATCATACTACACTATGATATAATATACTATGATATCATAGTGTAGTATGATGTTAGTGTGATGTTATAGTATACAATGATGTTATAGGGTAGTATGATGTTGTAGTGTACTATGATGTCATAGTGTAGTATGATGTTATAGTGTAGTATGATATCATGGTGTAGTATGACGTTATAGTATACTATGATATCATAGTGCAGTATGATGTTATAGCATACTATGATGTCATAGTGTAGTATGATGTTATAGTATACTATGTTATGATATCATAGGGTATACTATGATGTCATAGTGTAGTATGATGTTATAGTATATTATGATATCATAGTATACTATAACATCATACTACACTATGATATAGTATACTATGATATCATAGTGTAGTATGATATAATGTAGTTTGATGTTATAGTACATTATGATATCATAGTATACTATAACATCATACTACACTATGATATCATAGTGTAGTATGATGTTAGTGTGATGTTATAGTATACTATGGTGTTATAGGGGAGTATGATGTTGTAGTGTACTATGATGTCATAGTGTAGTACGATGTTATGTGTAGTATGATAACATAGTGTAGTATGTTATAGTATAGTATGACGTCATAGTGTAGTATGATATTATAGGGTAGTATGATGTTGTAGTGTGATTTTATAGTATATTATGATGTCATAGTGTAGTGTGATGTTATAGTATACTATGGTGTTATAGGGGAGTATGATGTTGTAGTGTACTATGATGTCATAGTGTAGTACGATGTTATGTGTAGTATGATAACATAGTGTAGTATGTTATAGTATACTATGATGTCATAGTGTAGTATGTTGTAGTGTACTATGATGTTATAGTGTAGTGTGATGTTATAGCATATTATGATGTCATAGTGTAGTGTGATGTTATTGTATACTATAACTTACTACACTATGATGTCATAGTGTAGTATGACATCATAGTGTAGTATGATGTTATAGTCTACTATGATGTCATAGTGTAGTATGATGTTATAGTATACTATGATATAGTGCAGTATGTTATAGTGTAGTATGATGTTATAGTACATTATGATGTCATAGTGTAGTATGATATCATAGTATATTTTAACATATCATAGTACAGTATGTTATAGTGTAGTATCATATCATAGTGTAGTATGACGTTATAGTATACTATGATGTCATAGTGTACTATGATTTTATAGTATATTTTAATATATCATAGTGCAGTATGTTATAATGTAGTATCATATCATAGTGTAGTATGACGTTATAGTATACTATGATATCATAGTACACTATGATGTTATAGTATACTATGATGTCATAGTGTAGTATGATGTTATAGTATACTATGTGATGATATCATAGGGTACACTGATATCATAGTGTAGTATGATGTTATAGTATATTATGATATCATAGTATACTATAACATCATACTACACAATGATATAGTATACTATGATATCATAGTGTAGTATGATATAATGTAGTATGATGTTATAGTATATTATGATATCATAGTATACTATGATGTTATAGGGTAGTATGATGTTGTAGTGTACTATGATGTCATAGTGTAGTATGATGTTATAGTGTAGTATGATATCATAGTGTAGTATGATGTTCTAGGTTAGTATGATGTTGTAGTGTAGTGTGATGTTATAGTACATTATGATGTCATAGTGCAGTGTGATGTTATTGTATACTATAACATACTACACTATGATGTCATAGTGTAGTATGACATCATAGTGTAGTATGATGTTATAGTCTACTATGATGTCATAGTGTAGTATGATGTTATAGTATACTATGATATAGTGCAGTATGTTATAGTGTAGTATGATGTCATAGTACATTATGATGTCATAGTGTAGTATGATATCATAGTATATTTTAAGATATCATATTGCAGTATGTTATAGTGCAGTATCATATCATAGTGTAGTATGACGTTATAGTATACTATTATGTCATAGTGTAGTATGATTTTATAGTATATTTTAATATATCATAGTGCAGTATGTTATAGTGTAGTATCATATCATAGTGTAGTATGACGTTATAGTATACCATGATATCATAGTGCAGTATGATGTTATAGTATACTATGATGTCATAGTGTAGTATGATGTTATAGTATACTATGTTATGATATCATAGGGTACACTATGATATCATAGTGTAGTATGATGTTATAGTATATTATGATATCATAGTATACTATAACATCATACTACACTATGATATAGTATACTATGATATCATAGTGTAGTATGATGTTAGTGTGATGTTATAGTATACAATGATGTTATAGGGTAGTATGATGTTGTAGTGTACTATGATGTCATAGTGTAGTATGATGTTATAGTGTAGTATGATATCATGGTGTAGTATGACGTTATAGTATACTATGATATCATAGTGCAGTATGATGTTATAGCATACTATGATGTCATAGTGTAGTATGATGTTATAGTATACTATGTTATGATATCATAGGGTATACTATGATGTCATAGTGTAGTATGATGTTATAGTATATTATGATATCATAGTATACTATAACATCATACTACACTATGATATAGTATACTATGATATCATAGTGTAGTATGATATAATGTAGTTTGATGTTATAGTACATTATGATATCATAGTATACTATAACATCATACTACACTATGATATCATAGTGTAGTATGATGTTAGTGTGATGTTATAGTATACTATGGTGTTATAGGGGAGTATGATGTTGTAGTGTACTATGATGTCATAGTGTAGTACGATGTTATGTGTAGTATGATAACATAGTGTAGTATGTTATAGTATAGTATGACGTCATAGTGTAGTATGATGTTATAGGGTAGTATGATGTTGTAGTGTGATTTTATAGTATATTATGATGTCATAGTGTAGTGTGATGTTATTGTATACTATAACATACTACACTATGATGTCATAGTGTAGTATGATGTCATAGTATACTTTGATATCATACTACACTATGACATTATATTGTAGTATGATGTTGTAATATACTATGATGTCATAGTGTAGTATGACATCATAGTGTAGTATGATGTTATAGTATACTATGATGTCATAGTGTAGTATGTTGTAGTGTACTATGATGTTATAGTGTAGTGTGATGTTATAGCATATTATGATGTCATAGTGTAGTGTGATGTTATTGTATACTATAACATACTACACTATGATGTCATAGTGTAGTATGACATCATAGTGTAGTATGATGTTATAGTCTACTATCATGTCATAGTGTAGTATGATGTTATAGTATACTATGATATAGTGCAGTATGTTATAGTGTAGTATGATGTTATAGTACATTATGATGTCATAGTGTAGTATGATATCATAGTATATTTTAACATATCATAGTGCAGTATGTTATAGTGTAGTATCATATCATAGTGTAGTATGACGTTATAGTATACTATGATGTCATAGTGTAGTATGATTTTATAGTATATTTTAATATATCATAGTGCAGTATGTTATAATGTAGTATCATATCATAGTGTAGTATGACGTTATAGTATACTATGATATCATAGTACACTATGATGTTATAGTATACTATGATGTCATAGTGTAGTATGATGTTATAGTATACTATGTGATGATATCATAGGGTACACTGATATCATAGTGTAGTATGATGTTATAGTATATTATGATATCATAGTATACTATAACATCATACTACACAATGATATAGTATACTATGATATCATAGTGTAGTATGATATAATGTAGTATGATGTTATAGTATATTATGATATCATAGTATACTATGATGTTATAGGGTAGTATGATGTTGTAGTGTACTATGATGTCATAGTGTAGTATGATGTTATAGTGTAGTATGATATCATAGTGTAGTATGATGTTCTAGGTTAGTATGATGTTGTAGTGTAGTGTGATGTTATAGTACATTATGATGTCATAGTGCAGTGTGATGTTATTGTATACTATAACATACTACACTATGATGTCATAGTGTAGTATGACATCATAGTGTAGTATGATGTTATAGTCTACTATGATGTCATAGTGTAGTATGATGTTATAGTATACTATGATATAGTGCAGTATGTTATAGTGTAGTATGATGTCATAGTACATTATGATGTCATAGTGTAGTATGATATCATAGTATATTTTAAGATATCATATTGCAGTATGTTATAGTGCAGTATCATATCATAGTGTAGCATGACGTTATAGTATACTATTATGTCATAGTGTAGTATGATTTTATAGTATATTTTAATATATCATAGTGCAGTATGTTATAGTGTAGTATCATATCATAGTGTAGTATGACGTTATAGTATACCATGATATCATAGTGCAGTATGATGTTATAGTATACTATGATGTCATAGTGTAGTATGATGTTATAGTATACTATGTTATGATATCATAGGGTACACTATGATATCATAGTGTAGTATCATGTTATAGTATATTATGATATCATAGTATACTATAACATCATACTACACTATGATATAGTATACTATGATATCATAGTGTAGTATGATGTTAGTGTGATGTTATAGTATACTATGATGTTATAGGGTAGTATGATGTTGTAGTGTACTATGATGTCATAGTGTAGTATGATGTTATGGTGTAGTATGATATCATGGTGTAGTATGACGTTATAGTATACTATGATATCATAGTGCAGTATGATGTTATAGTATACTATGATGTCATAGTGTAGTATGATGTTATAGTATACTGTGTTATGATATCATAGGGTATACTATGATATCATAGTGTAGTATGATGTTATAGTATATTATGATATCATAGTATACTATAACATCATACTACACTATGATATAGTATACTATGATATAGTGTAGTATGATGTTAGTGTGATGTTATAGTATACTATGATGTTATAGGGTAGTATGATGTTGTAGTGTACTATGATGTTATCATAGTGTATGTTATAGTATACAATAACATCACACTACACTATGTCATAGTGTAGTATGACATCATAGTGTAGTATGATGTTATAGTATACTATGATGTCATAGTGTAGTATGTTATAGTATACTATGATATAGTGCAGTATGTTATAGTGTAGTATGATGTTATAGTACATTATGATGTCATAGTGTAGTATGATATCATAGTATATTTTAATATATCATAGTACAGTATGTTATAGTGTAGTATCATATCATAGTGTAGTATGACGTTATAGTATACTATGATGTCATACTGTAGTATGATTTTATAGTATATTTTAATATATCATAGTGCAGTATGTTATAGTGCAGTATCATATCATAGTGTAGTATGATGTTATAGTATACTATGATATGATAGTGTAGTATGATGTTATAGTCTACTATGATGTCATAGTGTAGTATGATGTTATAGTATACTATGATATAGTGCAGTATGTTATAGTGTAGTATGATGTTATAGTACATTATGTCATAGTGTAGTATGATATCATAGTATATTTTAATATATCATAGTGCAGTATGTTATAGTGCAGTATCATATCATAGTGTAGTATGATGTTATAGTATACTATGATATGATAGTGCAGTATGATGTTATAGTATATTATGATATAGTGTAGTATGATGTTAGTGTGATGTTATAGTATACTATGATGTTACAGGGTAGTATGATTTTGTAGTGTACTATGATGTCATAGTGTAGTATGATGTTATAGTATACTATGACGTCATAGTGTACTATGATGTTATAGGGTAGTATGATGTTGTAGTGTACTATGATGTTATAGTGTAGTGTGATGTTATTGTATACTATAACATACTACACTATGATGTCATAGTGTAGAATGATGTCATAGTATACTTTGATATCATACTACACTATGACATTATATTGCAGTATGATGTTGTAATATACTATGATGTCATAGTGTAGTATGACATCATAGTGTAGTATGATGTTATAGTATACTATGATGTCATAGTGTAGTATGTTATAGTATACTATGATGTTATAGTACATTATGTCATAGTGTAGTATGATATCATAGTATATTTTAATATATCATAGTGCAGTATGTTATAGTGTAGTATCATATCATAGTGTAGTATGACGTTATAGTATACTATGATGTCATAGTGTAGTATGATTTTATAGTATATTTTAATATATCATAGTGCAGTATGTTATAGTGTAGTATCATATCATAGTGTAGTATGACGTTATAGTATACTATGATATAATAGTACACTATGATGTTATAGTATACTATGATGTCATAGTGTAGCATGATGTTATGGTATACTATGTTATGATATCCTAGGGTACACTATGATATCATAGTGTAGTATGATGTTATAGTATATTATGATATCATAGTATACTATATTGTAATAGGG
>NC_139340.1:12290000-12475000 GCF_056507025.1 Lutjanus erythropterus | reverse complement strand
ATGCAGATTCACTACTTGGTAATTTCTGAAGCAGTGGGTCCTTCGTTTTAGGAAAACAAAACCAGATTTCTCACTTTTAGCCAGCTACTGTCAGGTTTACCAGCTGAAGTGACGACAATCTTTGGAAGATTTGATCACCGGTAGCTACCTAAATAAGCTAATGTTAGCTCCATGGTTAGCACTGACTCATTTTAAAACAACAACCCTGTGAAAAGAGCCTTAATGCACTTGATGGCTAAGAGCCACGCTAACCCAGCAACAAAAGTTGACTCTCACTCTAACTACATATTGACAAAATGATGAGACAGTTAGCAATAACACTCTCTTTCATCCCACACAGGCCTACTCATCTTTCAACATGGCTCACACCCCTCGACCCATGATGCCCATGGGCAACTCCCTGTTCTGGAACGACTACGAAGACAACTGCCTGTACGAGTGCCTGGACGGGAAAGACTGCACAAGCTTCTTCTGCTGCTACGAGGAGTGTAAAGAAGGCGGCTGGAGGAAAGGACGGATCCACGTCAACATCCGCGAGCTGGATTCCTACTCTCGAGTATTCTTCCCCACCTCCTTCTTGCTCTTCAACATAGTCTACTGGGTCAGCTACCTCTACCTCTAGTCGGTCTCGGGATTTCTTCCGTGGGCCCTGCTGGAACCAGCCACAGTCCCCGCCACTTTGCACCGCGGCTCGTGTTTTAAGGTCAAAACTAAGCGTAGAGGAGGAAATAAGATGGACTCGCTCTTTGGGAATTGTGAAAGACGTGCTGCCTCTGGAGTGGTATGAGTAAAAATACGTGCGCTGTGGGGCACAGCGTGAAGGCCATGACAGTTTGAGCAGTCGCACTCCGAGGAGAATAAAACGCTCAGCAGTAGAACAGCAAGCCGCCAGCATTAACTTGAATGGATCGGTCCCATTTATGGCTCTCTCAGAAACCAAACAAACAGACAGCTACGACTTCAGAGATGCTCTGGGATGGGGTTGCATTGCTGAATCTTGGTCGTCGAGATGGCGAAGCACCCATAGTGCCTTCTTTAGAAAGGGTGCGGCACAGAGAGACGCAGCTTCAGAGTTCCCTCCATTATCTTTATTACCTCATCCACCACACCGCCGCATGCTGAGCTGTTTATTCTTTGACGAAATAAACCCGGAACACCATCACCACTGGAGATGTTTAAAACTAACACTCACCATTCATTTTGTAGCACATTAGTTTTAGTTGTACCCTAGAGTTACTTCTACTTTTCGATATAGTAATGTTTTCTTATTATTCTTCTTATTATTAGAATTAGTTGTATTTTCACAGCAAGTCAACCAGTTCACACATCAGTTGTTAATTGTTGCATATGAGTTAGTGTCAGAAGTCAGTGAGCTTTTGTTCATGCTGCTTTACTATGACCAGGCGATGCAGTTTACAGTAGATGCCAAGAAGATTTGGATGTCTATGCTGGGTTATATTCTTACACACGAAATGTATAAGAACTGCATAAATACATACCAATCTAATACTCAACATGCTAATCTCATCCCCAGGCGTATTAAGTATGGTTACAGTACAGGAATAAACAGATTAGGGTTAGAGCAGTACTGGTTTCTTCCTAACAGCTATACAAAAACACTTTTCACATTTTATTTTAGACATCGTAGATTTTTGTTTTATTATTTGATAGGGCCAGTGGAATACCTTGTCCTAAAGGAAAAGTTTGACATTTTGGGAAACATACGAACTCAAAACTTGCCCTCAGTCTTCATAAAGTCAGTATAAAGTCCATTTTCACAGCACTAACTCTGCCACGAATGAAATTAGACATTTCCGGGCCTTTTTCACTCCCAACAGGGCTTCATAGTATGACACCGTAGGTACGCCTGTAGCATAATTTCTGCAGGCGCCCCTCTAGCAATACGTTTTAATGTGTCATCAGGTGACAGAGCATGAAGTCTGAGAAAGCCTGCGCACGGAGAAAATTAGATGGAGACCTGGTTCTGTGTCCCTGTGTGAAACTGAGACTAGTTGTTCAGCCTTCTCTCTATTCCCTTTTGTTTTCGGTCTTTATGCTAAGCTAAGTTAGCTGGCTGCAGCCTCATATTTTGCATACAGACAGGAGAGTGGTATCAATCATTGCAACACAACTTTCTTAAACACTTGGATCAATTACAGCGTTCTAAGTTTTGTTTAATTTCTGCCTGTTAATATGAGTAACAGTTGCTATGGGCGCAGCTCTGATCATAGACTCTAGACTTCTTCTTTTTTTTTTTTTTTTTAGTTAGTAGCTGTTAAATAAGTGGGATGATGTACAGTGTGTGGGTTGTTGAACGTTATTACAGTCCTGTATCACCGTGTCAGGGTTTATTTCACAATAATGACCTGCTCACTGTGCATTATCTCCCACTCAATGCCTCAGTCCTGACGTGCTTTAATCCTGATTCAACCATGTAAAGCACTCTGTAAGCAAATAAGCATCTTTCTCAAAATGTCAAACTGTTCCATGGACTTACTAACCCCAAAGAAATGCCCTCAGCTTTGGCTTAAACGGAGAGTTTCAGCTGCACATGATGTAATTCTGGGTAAACAAAAAGCCATCGTTTTTGGCATGGAAATTGCTCAGTTTGAATATTGAATATCGGCACAAAATGAGCTGCAGAATTTTTAGTTTTGGCCGCGAGCCACTTGAATCCTAAAGCACACACAGACATACACTGTACATGGCCTATTTATTTTGCATTAGAGTCACGCCATCCATTTTTAGAAGTAGAACTTGAGTAGAAAAAATTGGAGTCTTGATGAAAGCTTCAATTTTTCCGAGGTCCTCGCATATGCAGGACCTAAAGGCACATCTCTTGTGCCGGGCTGGCAATGATCACAGGTGCTGTAAAATAGGTTCTATATATTGTGATACTCCATACACTCACATGCTGTACACATAGTGGTGTTGAAAAATGGATGATCTAGAATGGTTGTTGATGACTCTTGATGGAGTCCTACATCCGCTCCTCAAGCATGTAAAATTGATGCCATATATGGAAGTTTATGGACGCACGAGCTCTAAAAAAAACCCCACAGGAACGGACGGCGTTTGAAGCATTTTTGGTTTTATTTATTGTTCTATGGTGTTTTTTGCAGTCGTTTGGCTTTGTAGAACAATCAGACCCCTCCTCCCTCTTCCCTCCTCCCTAAACACACAAACACACACACTTTTTCCCCAGTATTTGTATGTTCAGAGAAAAGCTTTTATGTAAGATGTATCTAATTAATGTTTCTATTTTCATACAGTTATATATGGAATGTAAGTTAGGCCAGTAGCGAGGCCGGAGTCAATCTGGTTCCACTTCAGTCAGTTCAAGCAGCCTAAATGAGTTTATATTTAGGGGTCCTACATATTCATAATGCCTCCAGACACATTTGTGTCCTGTCCAGAGGTTTGTAATTACAGATCAGATCGCCTCAAGTAATGCTACAAAAACAGCAGAAGGGCTGTTACACTGTGAGCCATCATTTACTCTGCTGATTTCATACATGAGCTCATATGGGACAGTGAAATTAAGTAATATTTCAATATTAGATCGATCTATCTATCTATCCCTGTCAACTCCCCCATTTTTCCCCAGGATTCTTCTGTATTTTACCCTTCACTCTGTTTAAATACCATCCCCCAAATCTCCTGTATTTTTAACCCTTCTGAAAGAAAAATGGTGGCATTATATTTGCCACATTCCCCTCAGGTAGGATGTAAAGCAAAAGAGACAGTCGGTGCTGGTGGCTGCGGTCAGAGCAGACAGGTTTTGGCCATCAGAGCAGAGGTATTAAAGTTTAGCAGTGAAGTTGTCGAGTGGCAGTAAATGTACACTGACGGTTACAGTTTGCCAAGGAATAACCACCGTAGAAGAGGTTCAACTAGTTTCCACGTCCCGCCTCCCAGCTGCTGGGTAAAGTGACAGGACAGTCTGTGGGATTACAACAAGTCATAATTATGACATAAAATTATGAGTTTAGTTTAAATTATGAGTTTAAGTCATACTTATAAATTAGAAAGTCATAATCAAGATTTTAAAAAGTCTAAATAATAAGTTAACAGGTCAAACTTATGAATTTAAAAGTCATAATTCTAAATTTAAAAAGTGTAAATTATAAGATAAACAGTCAATTATGAGATTAAGACATAATCATGAGATCAAAAAGTTCTAATTGAGATTTATGAAGTAGAAATCAGTGAAAAAGTCAGAATTATTAGATAAAGTGAAAATTATGAGTTAAGTTGAAATTAAGAAGTTAAAAAGTCATAATTATGAATTGAAAGGTTAAAATCGAGTTAAAAGGTTGAAATTGTGAGAAATTTATAACGGTGAGATGTCTGAGACATACAAGTGGTTTAAATCTAAGGCAGATGTGGACATTGGTAGGGGAGATGGGTTGCCCAGGGTGGGGCGGCGGAAAATTTCCCTTATTTTCTAATCCTGATGTTAGCAGGTTCTATCTGTCTATCTGTCTATCTGAACTGACTGAATTGAACAGAGCTTGGCCCACACCGCAGTAAACTCTCCTCACCTCTGATATTTCTACTACACTTTATAAGTGTCTTAGTCCGTTGAGATACTTCAATAAAACAAAAATCACTATTTTCTACGTCTTAATGAAAATCACCTGTGTGTTTCAACTGACTGGGACCTGTATTTATAAAGCCTCTTTGGAATCTGAGTGCTAACCCAGGATCAACACTGGCAACCATAATGAACTTGCCCAAGAGCCTCTTCCGGAGACCTCGTCACCCCCATTAAAGTTCTCCCAGCTTTACTGAGAAAGCGGTGCATCATCGCACCGAGGTGTCAGAAAATCATGTATTACTCCTACTTTACCCCGCAAACCAATTTTGTTTTGATTGTCAGTGAGGTCTTCGTAGGGTGGGGGTGTACAAAAAAAAGCCACTCTGATCTTGGCTCAGCACTCCTTGGAGAAATATTTTATGAAAACAGGATCTAGAGTGAAAATAGGTATCTTTTTTCTAGTGCGTGGTACATTGCTTATATTAATAAATAACGTTTTGGTCAAGTGCTCCTGTGAAGTCTTTTTTATGTGAGAATGAGAGTCACCAAAGAGTCACTCCCCTTGTTTGCAGGTACGAAGCGAGAGATTTAAAAGTATTCGGGACGCGTGGAGGAAAAGCGACTCAGTTATTCCACTGGAAACTGTATCTAGTCGACATCCTTACTGATATTCTTCTGTGGGACTTCAGCACCAGCGTCACCTCAGCTCTGATCCCTGCGAGTCTTTACCAGTTTGCACAGGATTTGATACTGAGACTTCTGCCAAAAGTGACCAAACAAACGGTTCCCTCTCAAAGCCGCTGTTAAAATGCAGACACAGTGTGTGATGCTGATGCGATTAAGCCAATAATCCAAGAAATAAGTACTAGCTAATTGTAGTATTATATGCTGCACATGCTAGAATTTCATGCTGGTTTGTAAGTTGCATGTTTGAATAATTGCATATATTTAACTTTGCTGGGATATTGGCACAAACCTGGACTCTTATTTTTCACAAGTCTAAGGGTGGGCTCGCGCCTAAAGGTCTGGTTCCTGAACCAAACCAAGGATAACGATTGTTTTGATTTTCCGGCTGGCCTGGTTTGCGTTCACGACAGCAAAAATTCAACGGCCCAGAAGCACAAGTCATGTGGGGGGTGGGGGGGGGGGGTTGTTGATCGATTATTGGTCATGCAGTCAGTGGGTAAAAAGAAGCGTCCCAATTTCTCCCTGGTTATTGTCCATCAGGTTGCGTCAACACTGGTGTTGATCTGGAGCAGTTATCAGCAGACTTTAGAGGACTCTGCATATGAATGTCCGGTAAGACAGCGGATATTAAATAATCAAATAGTTTGAAACCTATCCTTTGATGCAGACCAGAGTACGGTTGTTTGTTCCACATACAGATGTTTGAGTCTGGTGTTTAGATTGAGATTGGTCTGGTATTGATCGAGACCGCTGCAGCTGTCAAGTACGAGATTCTTTTTGTTTAACCAAAAACAGCTGATTTATCTCTCTCGCCAAAGCTACTAGACCTCACTCAACGTCAACAGAAAGAAAATAAAACTCACCAACAATGTTTCGGCTCGTCTTTCCACTGCTCCAACGGTCACCAGGTCTTGTTTGGTTGAAAGGAACCATTTATGCACCGCGTTGAAAATATCTGGAAAAGAGGGAGAGAGAGAGGCCAGACATTAGACAAACAGTGTGGAGTCAATTTTCCTCCAAGTTCTTGGAGTTTTCTGGCATTTCACAGACCAGTTTACATTAGACAGATACATTAGACATCAGTTGCAGCGTCTCCATCAATAAACTTGTCTTTGGGAAAAACAATGAACAACGTTGTGCAGTTCAGAGTTCAGATCAAATGATGGTATTTCATCTCATTGCAATGCAAGAAAACAGAAACTTGACATCTTTACTGTGGATGTCAGTCCAAAGTGACAGAGGTAACAACAGTGAAAGTGAGACATGGATAGAGAATATTTTGTTAAGGTATGAAATGCAGAAAACCTTATATGTAATGCTACACCTGCAAAACTGGTTGTGACCAGCATGTCTGATATTCTGTACAGCACTAACCATGATGAGATGCTGAAAATACTGTTAACCCCTTTCCTAGTTATCAGCCTGCACATAATGCATGTTTTTCCTGAACATGACGTACAGTTTATTATGGTGATTAGTGAAGGAACATTGAAGGTGTACAACACTGGTGCAAAATTAAGTATTTAAATGATCTGAGTCATTTTCACTCCTACAACCTCAGGTGGTATCATCTCTATCCTTGGTTACCAAATTCAGATTTTCCACAATATTTGGCCATTTATTGTCCAAAAAAGGACCTCTAATTCAATGTTCTGATGGGCAAGTTGACAAATTAACTCTCCACATACAATGAAATGAGTTACAGTTGTCCTCAGACAGCCTTCCTGCCTAATGACAATGATACGACTAATATCCAGTGACAGATGCATGAGCACGTCATTGCTTTACCCTCAGTTTGTTGACCTAGTTTGACGCAAGCGACAAGAACAGAGAACGAGTGAGAAAGAGACAAATAAGTGGAGTCAAGGGGTGGATGTTGCTGCGTGGAGCTCCGCCACCACCGCAACCGAAGAAGCTCCTGACACCTACGCGAGGGAAAAGCAGGATGGCACGCTAACAGCGGAGATGAAGAGAAAAGCACTTACACAGTAGAAAATTGAGCTGCCAGTGTGTGTGTGTGTGTGAGTGTGTGAGAGTGTGCGTAGATTTAACTCATGAACTCGCTCATGCCTGAGAAGTGTCAGCTTTGTTTGCTACAAGAATGGACACCCTGTGTGTGGGGAATCAGTGCAAGTGTGTGTGTGTGCATACATTCACGCAGTTCATGCATGGCCGCATGTTTGGCTCAGTGAGGAGCTTCTCATTAGTGTGTGTGTGGGTGGGTGCATGCATACACTCTTTCTACCAGTGTGCACAGGTATGTGTGACTGCTAATGTGTGCAGGAGTGAGTCATCTCTGTATGTGTGGTGTAGTCAGGTGTGTGTAGGGTTGATTGGTGTTGGAGTGAAAGGAAGATGGATGGATTTCCAGGAATTTCCTTTTCTTCCAGCACAATGGTTTTCTGATGTAACATCAGGATCACACTCAAGGGTGGAGGTTTAGTTCAGAGGTGTGTGGGAAGAGCACAAAGAAGTCAGAGGTTCCTCAACCAAGAAAAATATAAATATACTAGTGCATAGACATTTATATCATGTAGAAGATAAATTATGATGAAACGAGATGTTAGAATTAAGATGAATGAACTTTATTTTATAATGTATTATTATTGAATTATATATTAGTTGAAAGAGGAATTGGACAGAGGAAAAGACGATGAAGCTGCAGCCAACCAGAGATCAGTGCAAGGTGTGGCACCAATACAGGTCGTAAACGGACGGAGTCAGACATCGCTCTTCTGGTTGCCAACACTGAAATTTATTTTGTATTTACTTTGGGGTGCGTGTTTTGCTGTTTGCTGTCCCTCCTTTCTTATATGCTACAAAGTGGTTGCCACTGATGGCAACCAAAGGCCGAAATGGTTACCAATGGCAACTGTTACTGTGGGACCCCGTTGCACAGGGAGGAAAAGAATAATTTTCACACAGCTGAGTCGAATCACCCACAGCTTTAATTTATTTTTAAGCCACATAAAAGACTTGTCAATGTTTACTTGGAGCCTAAATGGTTTTACTTAATTTTCTCACGATATGTTTGCATATATGAGTATTTGCCTATACACCAAAAACTTATATAAAGCGAAGTGAAAGTGGTGTTATTTCCTGTATTTCAATTTTTACCCCCGTCTATTATTTCAAAATGCACTGTCAGGCTACAACATGTCTAAATAATTTCTACTTGGCGGCCCTGAGTGTCATAAAACAGTGACGTCAAACTCTCTCCTAGGAGGAATCTTTCTCCTTGCTGAAAGTCAGTGTTGCACGCTTCATAAATTAGTCTGAAGTCCTACTCTGGGGTAGCAGTGTTTTCACAGCTAGGTGAACATTCAGTGGACTTCTTACAAGTAAATCTGGGGCGCTTGATAAAAACAGATGCTGATCTGATACTTAGAAATAATGTTATGTCACAAAATCAGTATTTTTCAAAAAAAAAAAAAAGTCTACTATTTTCAGCATCGCCGGAGAACATTAAAAGTAATAAACAGTACTGTCCTTTACTACCTTATCTCACGGTCTTCCTCGCAGCAAACAACCCCAACATCGACCAGGAGGATAAGGTGGATTCCCTGAGAGGTAAAATCCGTGGCATATTAACTCCAAAAGTGTAACTGGATGGAACTTCTTGATAAGTCCATTTCTATCAATATAACACTCTCAGATAACTGGAGGATTAAGTTTTTTATTGCCTGGTATAACCATCTGTGGATTGTCTTGTTGAGAGTCTGCACACTTTTGGGAATTTTGTGCCATTTTAGTACCTGTTTCAGCTGAGGTGTTACAGTCACTGTGATAATAGAGGGCTTTCAGGTGTAATAATGCTTCCTGAGGCAGCGTGCCATCTTGGGGAAAAACTGTCTGGAAGAACCTGATTGTATTCCTAAACACTGGACTTGGATGTCTCAGGGGCAGGCTGAATTTATGTTTTTTAGTAGAATTTGATAATTTTCTAGCGTTATGATACTGAATCAGGGTGTGTGCTATCACAGCCCTAGAAAAATGGCTAATTTTGTTAACTTGGGGTGTTTCAAGGGATGCATGACTGGTATGAATAACACTACAGGGGGTAGACATGCTAACATAAACACCTGTACAACAATATACTATCCAAATCAATAGATCTGCTTTAAGTATAGCCTTTGGGAGGCTTATCATGTTCTGCTTATGTGTCAGCACTTTCTGCTTTTTGTTCACCTCATATAACTGTTGTGGACTCAGGATAATAGACCTGTTCAATCAGCTATCGGGGCTGTTGTTGTGCCACTTAGCATCTAACTAGCAAACGAGTTCAGCTAAACCGGGGCTTCCTGGAGTTTAAAATGCTGCCGCATGCTGAGTTGGGCCTGATTGCAGTGTCACATTAAGTGCAGGTTCACCTGAAGTGCAGCTAAACCAGATGAAGTTACTTTATGATCTGTCTTACACAGGTGATTCAGAGGAGTTCTGAATGTTTGCACTGTATGTTCACTTGAAAATCATCATCAAACCTGCACTACAAAGTCTCGCAACACAGGGTTATTTGAGGCTGAGAAGAGAGGGTTGTCACAACATGGCTGCGGTTGACGAGACGTCGCCAAAACCCACTCGGAGGTGAGTTGTATGTGCTCTTGGCTGTGACGTGGCACACAATTTAAAAGCAGTAACGGAAATGCGAATCAGTGCAGCCAACAGTTGCAGTAGTTGTAGTAGTAGTTGCTTTGAAGAGAGAGAGAGAGATCGAGTTTTAGTTAAATGTTAATTCTTGTTCTGTCTCATGCTTCAGGTCACAATTAACTTTTAAACTGTTTAACCTCAGTTTTTACCAAACCTTAACCAAATGCTGCACGTTTCTAAACATAAACATAAGTCGCTATGAACTCTTATTGCAAGAAAACACGTAAAATACGTTGTTTCAAAAGATTTTGTTCAGTAAGATACTTTAATTCAAGGGTGTGATTTTAAATTGAGATGGGTGAGGGGACATGTCTCCTCCTTCACTTTTCAAAATAAAATCTTTGTCCCCCTCACTGTTTTTGTTTCACGTTGATTTTCTTACTATAACCTCTCTGAAAAGAGTCTTACTCTCTGAACACTGACGAGTGACGAGAGGAGTTCATAAAAATATCATCTTCAGTGCAATAAAGTGCAAGCAAGTGGAGCAACAAGTTCATTGCAGACTTTTCGGCCCTGGGTTTTTCCTCTCAGGCTACATATGTGCCGCAGTCTTATTGGTAAAGGTTGTGGGGTTTAAAGGAATATCTGAAAATACTAGTGTCCTTTGTATTAAGGATGGAATTACAACATTATCCGAAAGTATTATATAGGAAACTAAAAATGACCCTATGCTGATGTATTACTGTAAACACAGTAGTCAAACTTGGAAAATACTCACTTGTTTTGTCTTTTATCGAGATGAAACAACTTCTAAAACTCTACGTGTTGTCTTAAGTTTAATAAACACAATACACTCAGTTCAAACAACCTCAGATCTGTCTTTCATAAATCTCAAGCTTGGAGATCTAAAGTTTAATTTAAGATGACTAAACTATTATTTATCCGTGTCTGCTGGCAGCCTGATGTTGACTTTTCCGCTCGCTTTCATTTTTATTCTTTACTTTCACAGACTTTAATTTTGTGAAAGTTCAGCTGGATTTATAAACTTTTCACCATCATATAAACTGATCGCTGCAGATTTTCCTCATCGTCTTGTCCAAGGCCGGAGTCATATTTATTTTTAAGTAAGTGAATAACTGTACAGTGTGTGCTCTTCAAATATTATTTTAATGGTGTCTGTCCCTTTTTTTAAGCTCACAAAGTCAAAATGTTAACAGTGTGGCTCTGTCCTTAAAGGTAATTTAAGACACATTAGTTTCTTATCGTTATTTTCTGATAAGGAGGTGCAAAAAATTGGGTGAGATAGGACTCCTGCATGTCACTACCAAATCTCTGCCGGCTGGCCAAATTCATGATGAGGTGATATGATCCTTCAGCATGATAATGGAAAAAATTGGGCAGGGGTCATTATCGGTTTCCACTCTCTCTTAACCATCTGATTTTATTTCCTCAGCAGCAGGAACAGCGGGACCAAAAAAAAAAGCTATTAGCAGATTTCAGGGAAGTGAAACGTGTTTGGTCAGAAACAGGCAACTGCTGCTCATTTCCAATATGATAAATAGACTAAATCGTTACAATAATAATAATAAGTTACAAGATCCAAATGATTTACGATCAGAGGGAAGTGAGTGACAAATCTGTGTTAGCAGCCGTCTTTGTCAGAATCGAGACGGATTGAATCATTACAGTCATGCAACACTGCGCTGTGATTGAGTCTTGATCAGTGACAGTATCAAATGAATTCAGAAAGATATTTAATCATCAACTGCAACAAGTAAAAGGCTGCACTGCAGAGCAGAACAGAAACAAGAACTTAGTAACGCTGCGCGGAAAAAGAACAATCTATGCTCTGTTCATGTTCACATTATTTCCTAATTGAGTATTGCTACCCTCAAAATGCATTTAAATGCATAAGGAGGCCATGCTCATCATCTCAGTGGGTCTAACATCCTGACTGTGGCCTGCTGTCTTTACAATGCATCGAGGTGTCTTCTCGTCACCGTGAGGTCTGCTAAGCAACCAGCACAACCTCCGGGTGGTTTTGTGCACAGCCAAGAATTAGTCTTGCAAATAACCCCCCTGTAAAATGACAGCATGTCATTTTAACGTCATGTTGATTAAACAAACAGGATTTAACGTGTTAATTAGTGAGCTTTAGACATGCTGGTAGGTGGGTTTTGCTACCTGCATGGAGCCAGGCCAGCTGTTTCCTCCTGTTTCCAGTCTTTATGCTAAGCTAAGCTAACCGCCTGCTGGTTATGGCCTCAAATTTAGCATCCAACTCTCAGCAATAAAACTGATAAACTGGAATAAAATGCATATTGAAGCAATATATTTAAATAAACACATAACTGCAGACACTGAGTTCATGTCTTCTGTATTTTTTGTGGATTTTGTGGGTTTTATTAGCCTGAGGGAAGTTACATTTTACAGTTAAACACACATTCAGTACTTTATAGGCTGATTTCACTTATTTAGGCAATATTTCTACATTTGACTACTTTCAGGCTAATAAATAACTGCTTCAGTATTTGCCCACCAGACTTTTCTTTCTCCTGGTTAGGATGGAGGAGGCTTTGTGGGCAATAAAATCTACTTAAAATAGTTAAATGGATGAATAAAACATGACAAATTAAAATGAGAATTTATTTTTGGTGTTTGTGTTAAAATTTTTTGGAAGGGAAAGACTTGGACTCTAAAATTCAAGCTAGTGTCTTGAACACTTACTGCTTTAAAATATCCTATAATCATGGCACAAAAAAAAACAAAAACCTGGCAGTACATCCATCTCCAGCTTTAATTATTTATTAGTTACAACTTGTTCCTTGTCAGGGAGTCAAGTTGCGGGGATGCAGCAGTACTGTATGTGCTTCACCACACAGAGACCAAAAAGAGGAAAACACAGCATTTCTAGCATATAATGAAACAACAATTTCAGCGTTTTATATTCCTGAGAAACATCTGCTCGTCAATATACTCATCAACAGCCGTAATTTATGCCGTAAATTGCTGTCCAGAGTTAATGGACACTTCACAGCAATTTTATAACAATATGAGGCTTGACATTCGTCAAATGGCTTTTCAGGAATGAATCTCTGCTTTTAGATGACTTGAAGCACAAGATGTTTGAGCAGGGTTAACATCATTAAAAGGACTCATCAGGAACATTGGCAGTTATTAAATTGACTTCTCTGTATGGGCACAGGTACCTGGCCTACTTATTGTGAATCATCTACGCTGTCTGGCGCTAAAATAGCCCTAAAAAACAATCAAAGCTGGTTGGATGGTTGGGTGGTAACAGCCTCAGGGCTACAGACGCAGAAAATTGTTGCTTCAAAGGCTCAGACGTGTTTGAACCGGGCAGAGAACATTTAATTGTTAATAGAGGGTAAATGTGAAAGTCAAAGTAAAAGACACCACTTAAAAAGTTACCATTAATGTGTGTTTGATCAAGGTTGTTGAATTGATAGTTTGGATTATTTATAGCGGGGCTGTGTGAAGTTCTTATATATAGTCAGTGTATTTACTACAGTAGATGCTGGTCAGCACGCGCCTCAGTTAGCAGAGAGGAGTACCAGAATGAAAGCAAGGCAATGACCAGCTGTGGACAGGGTCAGCGTCAAAACATCTTTTAGCTCCTTAAAAAAGGTTCACCTAAAACAAAATCAATATCAGTTTAAGTGTACACTATATTTAGAGAATTTTCACCTCTTTGCTTTGCTGCCAAACAGACTTTTCTGACTGGAAAACGCTGTTATATGAGCCAAACATCACTCTCTAGAAAGCAACCAAACTCCCTAGGTGAAATTAGTAATTTTATTTTGCAGAAAATATAAATTGTTGGGACTACCGCTGCCTCGATCATTTACTTTGTTTGTGCAATTGTATGAGTGTGGTGTTGCAAAACATTAGTTCAGATTAACTGAAGTGACACAATAAGACAGATTGTAGCAGTGGCAGACCAGCAACTCCTGTTTTCTGTGAAGTAAAATGACTGATTTGCCTCTGGAGTTTGGTTGGTTTGCAGACATCGATATTTGGCTTATATAATGGCTGTTTGACAGCAAAGTAAAGTGGTGAAATTATTCCAAATATAGCATACACTTAAACAGATATGATTTTTTTGTGGCTACAAAGCATTTTGTTGATCACCCCATCCACAGCACATTACTTAGCCTCCACACTGGTGCAGCTCTCTGTTTCTCCTGACTGTAGGTTCTACACCGACTATAAGAACCTCATACATCCCCACATCAGACAATCTGAACTATCCCTTTAACCCCTGTCTGCTCAGTGTTGGCACAATATGTTGAGCATGTCTGTTGTTTGTGAACAAACAAACCCTGCCTGTCTAAATAAAGCAATCTGATATTCCGAGTTGTTTAAAAATGAAAGCCGAGCATGTCGGTTTCATTACGGCTGCAAATTGGATGGCGGACTGAAGGCATGCGCCGCATGCACAAACATATCTCCGACAACTTGCAGCCCGCAAAACATTTGGGCCTCATCTGAGGGTTTTCATTAATGGAAACTCGAGGGAAATCTACTCGTTGGCTAGGTTCGTCTGACTTTCAGGCATATGCAGAAATGTTTACAACTCTGCAGCAGCAGCAGCAGAGACGGCGAGAGGAGCGGCGAGAGTGTGCATCTTACAATGCCCACTACTGACAACTTCATTAAAGATGCATCCTGTTTCTGTCTGGGTGCCTAAAGTAACAAATAGGATCTCAGGGGAAATCTGACCAAAATAGTTTCATGTGTTGGCGTTATGGAGATGTATATCATCATCTTTCCGAGGGGAAATCTGCTGATCAAAACGGAAATCTGACGGGATCATCCGCAAAACCCGATGCTGTCATTACAGCGACAGGCATGACAAGTAGATTTCAGATGGCAATAAATTGCTGCCCAGCGTGTATCAACATGCCACAACCTGAGGGACAGTGAATGACCCAGACACACACAGCACACGCATGCATTCACACACAAACACGCAGACTTGTCTTCCTATATCTGTTGGGACCTGACATTGAATACGCTTGCTGTAGGAAGTGCATTATGACAATTACTTTTTTTTAGAGGTGTAAATGTATAAGCTTCATTAGTTTTCATAACTGGAAAAGAAACACTGTGTGCAAAAGTACAGGTAAAAACAAAAAACCCTTTGTAATCGTAGATTAGAAGTAGCTTCTTGATTTAATAAACACAATGTTCCATTTAACATCCTTCTTCGTTCAGTTTGACCTCCCTCTGAATTCTCCCTGCTTAAACAGCCTGAGTTAAAATTTTCTGATAAACAAATACTATTTGATTTAATCCTTGCTTTTTAAAAAATGTGCAAATAAGAGAATTTAGCTCATGAGTTATTCAGTGTTTGCGCTATCAAAATACCTTCTCCCCTTTAAAAAAAACAATGAAAGATGATATTGAGCTTGGAGTAATGATACTGGAGAGGAAATAATAAAGGCAGGGCTGTTTTTCTCTCATTTTGGACCACGCTTGGTACATCTGACAAAGATATATAGCACAAAAATGTAAAAAAAATAGCCAAAGACAATGTCAGCTCACTGGATGGATAAACATCCATGAGTGCCCAGATCACTTCACATCACACTGGCATCTCCTCAGTCAGATCTCGTTTCATCGTGTACACAAAAGCACAGCTCAGGGGAAATCCTCTGACCATCACAGTCATTACAGGGGAGTGATTAAGAGAAATGAGCACCCGTCCTCCAAACATCTGTGGCAGCTCCATTGGCCTTTTTTGGATCCTGCGAGGGGGAACCTGAGTCAAAGTCATCACGTCCACCAGCTGTCACCAGCGGGCAGGCGCGCTCCTCCTGACGTCGGCTATTGTGATATTTTCGATACCGCCAAGGTGTCTGCACCTCGAGATCGAACAAACGCCTCAGATTTTAGGCTCGTTTTACAACCTACATTCTAACAAAAAGTTGTGACGCTGCATAAAATCTAAATAAGAACAGAGATTCAAAAATACTTTGACTAGTATTCAATTGAATACAGTCCAAAGACAAGATATTTAAACTGCTAAAACTCTGTTGTTTTATACACACATTCTGAATTGAATGCCTGCAAAACATTTCAAAAAAGTTGGATCGGGCAACAAAAGACTGGGAAAGTTGAGGAATGCTCAAAAAAAAAACCACCTGTTTCGAACATTTCACAGTTCAACAGGATTTCACCATCTACAATGCATTATATTGTTAAAAGATTCAACAAATCTGTGAAAATCTCTGCACGTGAACACAGTTTGTCGCTGCAGACTTCACAGGAGTCCAGGCTCATCTGAGATGGACTGATGCAAATTGCAAGAGTGTGCTGTGGTCTGATGAGTCCGCTTTTCAAAGGGGGGAAGAGGAAAAGGACCATCAAGCCGTAGCTACTTGGATCAAATTTGATTTCATAATATTACTCCCAAAGCACTGACGCCTTTAGCTCCAAGTTTAAGCCCAAATTGGCTGGACTGCAATCACCTTGTGCAATAATAACAATCGCACTGGCTTTTACAAAGTCAGGATTTAAAATGAGGCGTCCACATTGGCTTCAAAGGCAGATTAAATATCAACCAAGCCAAAATACAAACTGTGATCAGCGTCCTTCTTTGGAATCACCTGCTATTCATTCACTCATTTCATGTGTTTTATGGCACTGGAATGAAAGGATTTCAAGTGCACATGCTGTTTGCTTTTATCTGATTCATACGACAGACCTTGAGACGCTGAACAAGCGAGTCCAGTGGGTGTCTTAATGGATAAGCAGTGCGAGGCAAAAACATAAAATGTTTTCAGTCTTTATGTCCAACCTCTGTTGCACGCCATCCCACGTCTCTGCAATGCTTTCTCATAAATGCCTTTAGAAATTTAGCGCACCTAGTCAGGTGGAATGCCGATCTACGCTGTGATGTCTCTCGCCCTGCTGAGGTTTTTATTTGCATTTGAAATAAGTGCAAAAAACAAACCGGAGGCAGAATCAACACCAATCTTCTGGCAGCTGCTACCTTGCAGAGCGCTCTCTCTGGATTCAGGAGGGGACGGGGCCAGATGCCAGAGGAGAAGCCGGAGACAAAACACTGTCAGAGTACAGAGGAACAATGTTCAGACGAGCAGCAACTGGGCCAGAGGGTGGCATTTTGTAAAATGCACCTGGAGTCTCCCCTTTTCACTTGATATTAAGATACGTTTTATATTCTGCACACATGGTATTTAATCTTGTGTCGTAATGTTTTCATCTAATAGCAGTCAGGTTTTCAGGAATTTATTAGAAATGTGTTTTCAGGCTTTGGAACATGATCACAGGTTTTGATTTGACAGAGCGAGCCTTGAGATTGTGGAACTTAAAAAAGCCTCAGAAAACCATGGAAATACCTCTACGCTTTGTCATTTTCAGGGTCGTGGGAGGGCTGAGAGTTCCAGCATGCACTGGGAAAAGCTTATTCACTGGAAAATGGTGGCATATAAGGAACAAGGCAGATATTTTGAACTTATCATCGCGCTCCCAGTGGGACTCGCTGTTCATAAGATGGGGACAATGGCAGACAAGAGACAAAACTGAACAAAAAACTGCACCAAGTGAAAGGGTAGGTAGGTAGCTTACTGTTGTAGCTCTTTAGCTAACAGGACTGCATTCTAGTTAAAGGCGATCACGGCTAAATACATTATTTTGGTTATTTGCAGAGTTAATATGCTTAGATGTTTGGACAAGTGACCTTTTGCTTGGCTGCTCCATCAAAAGCAGGCCTTTCATTTCTGGCAAATCACTTGACACAGAGTGTGTGTTTCACTATATGTGGTGTTTTTTGCTGTTGTGATGTATCATTGTAAATAAAAAGCTAGGTGGCTGATTTTAACGTTTGCAGCTGACATCAGAGCAGATAGATGCACTGTTTAATCCATTCCTTACAACCAAACACAGGTTTTCTCAGTACCTAAACAAAAAAGACACAACCCTCCAAGCTCTTGAAGCGTCTCTCTGAGTACAGCCCCATGCACACCACTTCAGGATGTGCAAACGCAAAGCTTGACAGACCATAGTTACGATTGCCAAGCTATGATTGGACAATTGCAGTTCAAGGAGGAAGAAGAGGTTCAACAAACAGTCAATGACAGACACACCTTACTTAGACGTCTTTATGGCGAGGGGGTCAGGACGCCACACATAAAGAACTGGAGCCTGAACTATTAATGAAAGTAGACACTAATCCAACACACCTTCCCTGCACAACTTTTATTCACTGGAAAATGAATAAAATCTATTACTATATTTGCCAGATACAGCAGTTGGTATGTTAGGCTGTATACATCTGTTGAAGCAAACTATTTTGTAAATGATCTTGCAGACACGCTACTCGCACACTGGAGATTTGGGCCACCGTATTGATTGGAGTGCTCTTTTAAAGCCTTCATTCCCAGGCACATGATTGCATAATTGGACTGGTGCCACAAAACCCATATATAAGACGTGTGAAGGGTGCAATCATGTGAAGTGGAGAACCTTTAAACACACTGACGCGTTTCGAAGCAGGAGACTCTTTTTTTTTTTTTTTTTTTTTTTTTCGCGTGTGTTCTTTTGAGCTCGCTCGAGTCAAATAAAATATTCAGGCTTCATCCCTGCAAGCTGAAGACACTCCGGATGGAATTTTTCTGAATGCACACTCTGCCTTTCTCTTTCTCTGTCTCTCTATATCTCCGTCACACATACACACACACTCTCAACCCCCCACCCACCCCCCACATCCATCCATTGCCACAAACATACACTGTTTGCCTCTGTGCTCTGTGTGCTACAGATAATCTTTATGAGGCAGAGACCCCATTGAGAGTATTTATAACCCAATCAGACGGGTATTCAGCCTTTTTCTTCTCCTCTTTCCACTGTTTCTGCCCTTGCCTCTTGTATAAATGTTAAAGCGACTAAATCAACACATCAACGTGAGATCCACATGAGCCTCGCATGTGTACGTTGGCAGCAGGTGGTAGTCTGAAAAGGACAATTTAATCAAAAGGCATTACCAAAACTAACTAGTCACTTTGGTCAAACATACAAATGTGCACGCACAAATGGTGCACGTACATCCATGTGCCTTTCCACGGCTCTTTCAACAAATAATCACAGTTGTCAACTCAAGATGTGTAACTCCAGATGGCAGACACTGAGGTGAAATCTTGTTAGTTGCATGTCATTTCACAGGGAGCTGTGCTGCCTTGTTGCTATTTATTTTGTCAGCACTAGGTGACTGGAACAAGCAGGTGTGTGTGTGTGTGTGTGTGTGTGTGTGTTGTGCAATCAGTGATGTTAAAATCAAACCTTCAGTGAGATCTTGCCAGAAATGACAAGTCACATCCCAAAAGCTGCTGCGGATGTTAGTAGTGGAAATAAATACACGAAGAAGACGACAGGGTATGAATATTCTTAGATCATGTTTGTGTTTGAGTGTTCATGAAAATTGGCTGGTGACACAGTCGTGTCTCGCTCGCTTTCATCTGGAGAAGTGGGTGGCTGTATCCCAAGGATATGTACATACAGTATAGTGGTGTTTTGATTTAAATTGACAAAACTAAACAACATTAAATGGAAGAGAAGGAAGAAATAAAGTACTGTATGATAAAAGACAGATGAGTGGCTCAGAAAATAGTGCAACCAGACCAAAAAAAAAATGCTGAGTATTTTGAGCGTCCAAAAAAAAAAAAAAAAAAGGTATTACGTGATACAGCTGAGAGTATCTGCAGGATTTTATCACTATATTAGGAGGTACTGCACATTTCCACTTCAGCCCAGTGTTACAGCAGTTTGCGAAATAGTCACAAAGATTTGTGCACATGGACGCAAATTTTCAACACATTTCCCGAGAGTCAGGAGAGCGAGGAGAAACGTAGTATAAAGAGCAAGAAAGTCCGCCTAGTGAGCAAGACGGGGTGGACAGGTGGGTCAAATGCAGTACTTTCATACAAGTGATCAAGTTTCGGTTCCTGTGGGAACTTTTTAAACATTTTAACAAACACAATACTCTCTCAGACTTGCTCAACTAAAGTTACGCACACTCACTGCACTACTCTTATCAAGATAATTGTTGGGCTTTTATGCCTTTAATTGATGGGACAGCTGAAGATAGGAAAGTCGGAGAAAGAGTGGGGGAATTACAGCAGCAAAGGGCTGCAAGGAGTCGAGTCCATGGCCACTGCAGAGGACTCACAGCCTCAGTACACGGGGCGCATGCTCTACCAACTACCAGCTACCAGGGTGCCTCATCTCTGTTTAAGTTTAATAGAAAGAGGAGCATCTGTATTACTGTATACCATAATACCTTGGACTGATATCTGTGATCTGCACAGGAAGTGGACAGTATCACTCACTGAAAAGCAAGCATTACCCCCTAAGGACATAATTCAGAACCGCTCATGCCTGTTAATTTTACGAGAGCAACAGCCAATGGGAAAACTCTAACACTTGACCGACCAATGGTGTAACTTCAGCACTCACTCAGCCAGTTTACAGTGCTGGCCTCCAGCTGTGCTACAGTCCTGCCAAAATACAAAAAAAAAAAAAAAAAGTAAAACCCAGTGGTTACACTGCCTGTACACCACAGGCTTCTCCAGACTTTAACAACAATAGCAGAAGCCTAGGAGAACTGTGTCTAACGCCTCAAACTGTTAGCCAAAGGAAAAGATGATGTCAGTGATTCAGGAAATAGTGCCCCAATAACCTCCAGCAACCTATCCCAACCAAATCCAGAAAAACAATGAGAGGATGTATAGGACAACTGTGTCGAACGCTTCAGGCTGCTGGCGAAAGCTCTGCCCAGCCTGAAAACTAACATAAGGATTTAAGTGTTCCCTGAGTGTAAAGTTTGATTTATGTTTTGGAGTCTGACAAAAAAAAACTGTTTCACCGGAGGAACATTTGGAAAGACGGAATTGTAAGAACCATGAAAAATGTTCTGACAATTTTTACGTGATCAGAAGGAAAGATGATTGAGGAAAACAAGAGTGCTCTCGAGTGCACACAGTAATTCAAACTGAAAAGATGACTTCCTTTCATGTACATCATATGACTCAGTCATGTACAAATGAGATCCAGGGTCACAAGAGCTTGCCGCTTGCCAAGTGTGCACCTGCATCATGAGAAACGTCCCTCTTTGCATGAAGAGCTGTTCAGCTCAGATCTGTGATCATTTAAATTACATGCTGCAGAGTGGCTTGCTGCTATCGGATCTGCTGCATCCAGAGTCAATTCATCGATGGTGGGAGGAGAAGGAAAAACAAGTGTGTGTTTGGGGGAGAGAGAGGGAGTAAAGTGGGTTTTAGATGTGCAAGCCATGCATCAAAGCTGACCACTGTCATCAACAGTGGCTAATTACTCTGCTATTACATGTTAATAAGGCTGTCTTAGGCAAAGACTGACTACAGCCCATGCCTGCAGAGATTAGAGTTTCAGTTGCAGGACTGAGCAATATGGTAAAAACATTCAAATTAGCTTAACCTTGAACATTTACAGCAGTAAAATGCATCATGCACATTGCAGCAGCTGTATTTTGTTTCAAAATAGGGCTGGGCGATATGGACAAAATCATGAGGCCCTAAAAATCCAACATCTCCAACACTTTCCCAAAATTTCCAAAATAAATAATACAGAACCATCCTTTTTTATTTTATGACAACTAAATTCAGTGTTGTAGACACACCTCATCAACACCCTGCTATTTTCCCGCTTTGGCATGCTACATCAATCAAACGGTTTAGTCGCTGCATGGCCGGACCACACATCAATCACACACTGATTTGTGAGTTTCCCTTAATACAGATAGCCCTGTGGGGAACGTGCTGGAACACTGCATGACGAGCAGGACGGAGCAGGAAGGTGTGTCCTAAATTCAGACAGTTGTGTGTGAGAGACAGGTTCTTATTTTCTGCTGTTAACTCATGCAAATTACACAACAGGATGCTGTCTGTGAATCGGGTCATAATTCTGACCCGGAGTTCGGCGCAACATCTAAAAATGTGGTCGTAAACAAGGTGGTTATGGCTGATCTGAGGTTCAGAGTATAGTATAAATCGGAGGAGCTGTAATTAAAATTGAATGAGACAAGAATATTGAGAGGAGGACATGCAGGAAAACAGAGCACCGGCTGAAACTGGTTGCACTGTACTTGACGAACTGCAATCTGAAAATGTGCAACGGTGAGTGTGGCAAAAAAAAATAAATTATGAAAATGACAACAGCCAGGAAACCCTCTTTAGCTACTTGATATTCAAAATGGATCAAATGATTTCTTGCAGGAGACATATTGCTCGTTTGAATGTTGAATATTTCAGTACTCGTTGCATTTCTGATGCTGCAAGACAAGATGGGAGATGAAACAGATGACATATGGCAAAGGTCAAGACTCCCTGCTGGGACTAGTAGAGATGTTTTCATTCAATTATCAGCGCTAAACTGTTTGCTGCAGTGCTTTGGATGCAACACCACGAGATACTGTTGGCAAAATATCTCCGACTGATAGTGGAAATGTTCCATGGTTGAAATGGTTGATCTTTTTCAGTTGTTACTCTAATTATTCTCCAACTGTGTTCAGGTGTGAAAATATATTTTTTTCTTTTTAATTAATTCCACCAAAGTACTTGCTGTTTTTTAAACAGCATCAATTAACATTTAAACTTAAATGTTCATTAAAATAATAATTAAAAAGCTATTATGCGGCTTTGGAGAGAAGAAGGTTGATACGGCACGAAGCTGAGAGGAGCACCAGAACAGAAGCTAAGCTGCGCACCACTGTGGACAGTCAACATGAAAATGTATTTTAGCCATTTAGAAAAGGTCCACCTAATAAAAATCAACATCAGTTTAAGTGTATGCTATATTTAGAATATTTTCACTGCTTTAACTTGCTGTCACACTGCCATTTCTGACAGGAAACAACAAGCCAAATATTGCTCTCTCCAAACCAACCAAACTCCACTGGCAAAATCAGCAATTTTACCTCGCAGTACACAGGAGGTGCTGGTCTACCGCTGCTTTGATTGTTTCATTAATTTGTGTTATTGTGTGACTCTGATGAATCTGAACTACCCTTTTAAAACACCAAAGTCACACAATAACACCAACAAAGTAATTGTTTGAGGCAGCGGCAGTCCAGCAACTCCCGTGTCCTGGAAGACAAAATTACTGTTTACCTTTAAGGAATTTGGTTACTTTGAAGAAAATGAGATTTGGCTCCTATAATGCTGATTTCCCATTTGAAAAGAAGAGAAAACCCTCTCTATATAGTTTACTCTTAAACTGATAGTTTTTTTTGGGTGGACTTTTCAAATATTACCCGTTTTGTGACGCACACAGCCTTGTTTGTTTGTGGAAGTTTTGTGATTTCAACATGAAAAGGCACAAAACAAAATGTAAAACCAATTCGAGAGCAATCCTGTTCCATAGTGCCTCCTTTGTCTACCATATAGGACTCCTACTGAGAGTAGTTCACCTCTGCAAAAACCTTTGGCAAACAAACACAAAGAACAACATGCCTCCTTGTTCCCATCACTCTTCAATCCATAATTCATATGATCTATAATTCCAGTCGCTGCCTGAGTGCTGTTACAGTATGTGGACCATTCTGAGGGGCTTTGTAATGTCAGGTGTGTGTGTGTGTGTGTGTGTGTGTGTGTGTGTGTGTGTGTGTTACAGGGGTTTTGGGATCTGACAGACTTCTAATATAGATTTCACCAACAGGAGACCCTGAATGCCATTTATAACCTTTTAATAATGGATATAGCAGGATATATGATGCATAGCGTCCTAGATACACTGGTAAGGATGTGTTTTTTGTATCTATCTTTGAAGAGGGTTGTTGATTCTTTCTCCATATTAAAGCTGAGGTAGGCAGTTTATTTTTGGCATCCCTGAAAAAAAAATATTAATCTTTCATCATTATGTATTTCAAGTTGGTCTAAGAGAAAACGAGACTTCTGCTCCTCATCCCGGTTCAGTTTTCCTGCACTAGAAAATCTAAAATCCGTGACAGGAGAGGTTGGCCAAACTTTGTTATGACTTAAAAGTTCATGAACTCATCAAACTACCAATAATTCCAAACTAGGGGAATGCATTTGAATGCAGCATAAAGCCCAGTTGAGTATCTACCTCATATCGACTGTAGGTCATAACATCATTCTCTATGAATGCTCAACCAACCTCGGCCATATTTGATGCGTATCGATTATATACTATTCCGACTCAATCAAGCCCCCATTTTCTTTTGCATCGAGGCCTCGGCAGCTTTACCTCTCATGGCGAGAGCTGTAAAGATTGAGCCCTTCTGAAGGCTGATTACCCTCACAGGACTTGCAGTTTAATCTTCAATGGCGCTCCTCCTCCTCCTCACTCTCCTCTCATTTTTACTGGTCGATAGCAGAATCGACTACTGGCCACGAACGGGGCTGCGGTAAGAGATGCCTTTTAGCAAAGATATTTCTTTATGGCTAGAAGGGATCCTTGAGGGGATACAGCCTTTTTCACTCAAGTCAACCTCAAAATGTAGCCTGTTTACGAAGACATGAGCTTCTGTCCCTGAAGTAACTTAAGCAGAAAGCACTGCACTCAGTTACTCTTGATCAATTTCTGATGTTTTGTCCTCAGAACTGTTATTTTGTGATTTCCCAGAATGCCAAACAACAACCTCAGAGAGCAGAGGTTTTTGGGTTTTTTTACAGCTGAGTGTAACTGTGGCTGTATGATCTGTATTTGACTAGGCTGGAGGCTGTAAACATGATTTATGGAGCAGACAGCGGTGAAAGGGTTAATCCTGTGAAACCTGCAGTGTTACTTGCACTCAATAATGTGAATCAGTGTTCATGAATGAGGTGTTACGGGCTGATCTGGCGTGCTTAGCTCGATACAGACTATCCAAATGTGTTTTAAGTTTTGATTTATTCATTTACAGCGCAGGCGTTCCTTGCTGGGAGAAATAAAACAGTGCTTTGTCAACCACCAGTGTTAAATGGGGCAGCAGTAACCCAGAGGTTTTCACTTTTCAAATCCCCTAGAAAATAAAGAACAGAAGACGAACGAGTTGCACTTATCTGTCCTTCGGCAAATATACCGCCACAAGGTCCTAAAGCAAGGCGCCAAGGTTGCGCCGAAGCTGCTCGGTTGTCAATAAAGGTGCCAAAATTCGTACAGCGGTCAATCGGAGGCGATTGCTGCTTGGTCGGATGGCATTTTGAAACATGTCTTTGTGATGTTAGAATTGAGGGGGCTGCCTCAGACAATTGCTGTAACTTTCTGAAACCAACAATCTGAAATCCACAGACACTCCATTGTGTGATTGGGCAGAGGAGTGGAGGTGAAAAGAGCAAACTTCTCTCTCCAACTATCTTTTTTTAAAAATTCTTTACACCACTACTTTCATCACTGTCACATGCGCCACACTATGACTGTCGTCCAGAAAACACTGTCAGACAGTGTGTGCAGTCATTCTGATATTTAAACAATTATTGCATCTCGTCCTTCTCTATGGCCTGTCAACCTGCCTTCAAGCGTGGCTGTTCAGAAAAGCTATTAACACTTTTGCCTTCCAACTTGCTCAGACCACACATCATTATTTTCAAGAATACCTCCATCTTAAAGGGGAATTCCTACAATTTTACACACCACAGTCTTGCAATATGTGCAGCATATGGGAAGGAATTTGCACAGGTCGCATCACACAGGTCAGTATCGGACATCAAGTTACACAGTTTTAAAAAAATCCGGGGTTGTGAAGCTCTGACCTCTGCAGCCTCTGCACTGGAGGTAATGTAGGCGCTACGTTTTGACAAGGAAGACGAATGCATGGACTAACAGAAATTATATTTCTGGTTCGGTTGCACACATTATGATTCTTTTTTTTAAAAAAGTCCACCATGAGCCAAACAATGTTAGAGGAGGAAAGTGCTAAATTAGTGAGGTGCCCTTTTTTAAATATTTATTTTCAGGCCTTTTATGTCTTTATTGGACAGGACAGATGAAGAGAGGACAGGAAAGCCGGAGAGAGTGGGGGACGACTTGCAGCGAGAATGAAGCCCAAAAAAAAAAACTGTTAGACGGATTATTTTCTACATGAGAAGGATGGAAATTAATGTTAAGATTCCTTAAAACTGTCATTTAAAAAGTTATTAGTGAAGATGTGAACGTTGAAACCATACCGCTAAATTTAAAGCTACAGCTGCCAGCTAGTTAGCTTAGCTTTTGCATTTAGCATTTGGGAGATGGGGTAAAAAAGATAAAACAATAACTCAGTGTAATCTTGTTTGCATGTCAGTCAGTAAGCTTTAGAGGTGTTAGTAGGCAGATTTTGTTAGCTTTGGTCAGAACCAGGCTAGCAGTTTTCCTGTTTCCAGTCTTTATGCTAAGCTAAGCTACCCTGCTGCTAGCTGTAGCTTCATATTTAGCAGACAGACATGAGACTGCTATTATTTTTTGTTAGTTATATTATAGATATTATTAAGATATATTCTCTTAAATGCTGAACATTAAATGAATACAACATATTGTAAATTTATATGAAACACAGTTTTGAGTAACAGCCTGTTTGTACTTTGTTGTTATTTGATAAATGCTTTAATTTGGTGCAATAAATAAGTCTTCAGACTTCAAAGCACTGTGGGAGAGATATCTGGCCTGATATTCTATACTCCAAAAGTACAATTAAAATCATTTTTCCCTTTGATTGATGGAAACTGCGTGACAGCACGTTTCTGTAATTAATTACTTCCAGCACTGAGTCATTTGCATTAGAAATGAGGATCTTTTTATTATTTTTATCAAGAATCTGAGGATCCCTATCACTGCACGTCGGATGTCAGAAAGTTTTTGGTGTAAGAGTTTTGGTTTCCTGCTGTGAAAGAAATGAATGATGGATGACACAACGAAGATACATGTGTGTTTGTGTGTCTGCGCGAGGGATGTGGAGAAAGTGATGGGGGTTAAATGGGAGGGTAAATGAGGAAGATTGGGGTGAAAGTGAGAAGGAGGCAGACAGGAGGGAGCTAGACGAGCGAGGAAACCGAAATAGAGCGGAAGGGAGTAGCAAGGGAGATGGCAGAGGGAGAAAAGTCTTAGTGGGAGATAAGGGAGGGAGAGACAGAGGAGGAAGGAGAGGGGGGGTGAGATGGAGAGAGAAGGGAGGATAGAAAGAGAGAGAGAGATAAGGGCTGGCAGTTAACAGGAGCAGCCTGCTGATGTGGATAGCCTGGGGAAAGCACGTCTAAACAGAGCAACTCCCCTGCTTGGGGGGATATTTGCGAAAATCTATCTTACAAAGGTAGCCAGAGCAGAAAAGGTGCAAAAAAAAAAAATAAATGCACCAGCAATGGCTTCTCTTTTATCAAAAGAGATTGCTTTTTCACCAAGAAATAAAAGTCTTCCAGAGCGATTTCAAATCTACTCACTGAAAGATAAAAAATGTTCATCAAAGAAGTTGACAGATGAGTGTGCTTTAGCCATCTTGATTACCCCTTTAACCCAGCGGGGGCCCATTTGTGACGCTCCGTTTTCATGCTTCACTGTGAATTTACAAGCTAAGTAGCCTAAATAGAAATGTGAGAAATGTGAAAAACATGCCTAATAAGTTCGAAATTGGATATAAAAAATAAGAAATTCCAAAAAGAAAAAAAAAACTTGCTAATTCATGAAAATAAATACATTTTACGCTTGGCCGAGGTGGAAAAATAGGCGATACAAGTTAGAGAAAAACAATAGGGAATAAATAAGACCAGACAGCTGAGGCAGTGAGAAGGAAAAGAGGTGCTTTTTCCCCTAGATGTTTTATAATTGCTTTTTAAATTCAATCTGACTTGCTGCCTGTGGGACATGCAAAGGTAGACTGTTACTGTGTCTTGAGCTTTTTGCTGTTTAGTGGTGGGAGGCTGATTGGTTGACTACCGCAAACTTGCAAACAGCTTTTTGGTACTTTTTTGAAATGGGTGTCAAGGGCAAAATAAAGAACTTAATTTACTTTTTGGGCAGCAGAGACTATACTTGTTACCATACAGTTACCTTAGCATTAGCATTCTCCGTAGGTTCAGCTCTACAAGCAACACCTTTCACATTACACACAGAACATTTTTTAATAAAAGATTATCAGTATAGCAGCTTTAAAACTGAGCCACTCGCCACTTGGTTGCTATTTGAGGATAAATAACTTCATCGACATGCAAAACCGGGTTCTTTGTTTACGCTAACTCGCAGAGGAACACGGTAAAGGCGGCAGGAGCAGTTAAGAGACGAGCAGTTTAGACAGGAACATTTATCACGCAGAGGTGCAATCAGGCTTAGCTCCTAAGTGGCACTGACACAAAAAAAGAGGATAATTAGTGGGAAAGCCTGTTGTGGGTGTTTACGTGCACGTCTATCTGCTGCTTGTGTGCATGTCAGAGTGGGGGACAGTGCGTCTCAACAACGCAGCACACCATATATCAGTCTGTCTGTCATGTTTGTTGCATTCTGGGAGGTATTGTGAAAGTGTCGTTATCCAGCTGCTTGGCATAAACTTGCTTTTTTACCCTTCACTAACTCATTTCTGATATGAATTTTACATGTAAATGGAGAGAGGGATTCCACTAGCAACGGCATCACAGATGTCAACAGCAGAGAGCTTTTGGTGTGGAAAAGTGCCCGCATGGAAACTTCCACACTTCTTAAGGCTGTGCAGTTCAGTGCAGTGCATTCTGGTCAATTGAAGCTGACAGTGGAGAAATTGGTACCTCTGCCAGCTCTCAGGACTGACACCTAGACCTGACACTTTTACTGCAGATGTTTTTAGCTGTGTTGGAAATAACTTGCACAACACACAGGAACAAAATGGACCAGGAGAAAAAGGCAGGTCACAAACAACCGGTAGTTTTCCTCCAGTTTATTTACGAGATACTCTACTGATTTAGAATTACATTTTCATAGAGTGTGGGGACTTTTCGAGACACAGATTTGAGCAGCTAGAATTTCAGTCAACCAAAATTTTCTTTGGTTGACTACAGTCCTATGGACAACCAGACCTTATCATGATCCGCATGCAGGTCTGCAAGCTTGAACCTATAAATAAAAAAATGGATGTTCTCTGCATGCTCCACCAGTGACTTGAGAACAAGATCAGAATGCACTCGACAGCTCAAACACTGGAAATACTCTCCTGTCAAATGGACATAATTAAAAAAAAAGAAATTAAGACTGCAGGAAAACAAAAACTTAAGCCTATCAGAAACCTAATGTGCCTGAAATGGGCTCACAGATGCTTAAAGCCACCACTGATGACATCATCAGGGTTGTTTCAGACTTTAGGCTCCCTCTGTGGCTCCCTCCAGAGCCACAGAGGACACAACACAGCTGTTTTCACATGCTGAGTCCTACTATCCATGTTACCTAAACTGACTTTTACTGTATGTGTAAGATTGCCTCTTTAAAGGTCTTAATATAGGTGGAATTCTCCTTTAATAATTTAACAATTTAACAATGGAATTTAAATTTAATGTGAAGCGGCAAACTTAATGAGCAGATGGACGCACATTTGTTAAGTCTCAGGTGGGCATCTGCTACTGAACATGATATTTTTGTAATATACGAGAAAAAAAAAATCTATATTAACTGATGAGATATTTTAATTTTTTACTTTGATGTTGAACCACAATGAACTCACATCTGTCTGCAACTTGCTCTGATTTGAGACTTGTTTCATTTCCTCATGTGTCTCTTCCTGTTCACCTGTCATGTTTTTTTTCAGTTGAGTCTGCTTGTTTTTCTGCTTTTTGATTTGATTGTCTTCCCTCTGGTAGTCCAGTTTAATTCAATCATGCATGACAACCGAAACAGAACTAATTTTCCAAGGAGCAGAGTGATGCTGCAGCAGCAGCAGCACAGGGCAGAGGGCTAAAAGTAGGGCTTGTACGTCTTTATTTTGAGCCGTTTTTTGGGGGCAGGTATTCCTACTTTTTAAAAAAAGAAGAATTAGAAAAGTGGTGAACTGCGTGATCTTGCTCCCTCATGTAAACTGGTTTAAATAAATCATGTCTGTTCTGAAAGGCCTGACGCTATTACCCAAGATTCAGCTGGGCTTTCTCTTATTCTCTCTTATTCTCTCTCTCTTTTTGTCCATCTACATCCTTATATTAAATTGTATTTATCTGCATCCACATCACATCATCATCGCTGCTGAATGTCAAACGGCAGAAACAAAAGTGCAGGACAATCTGTCCCCCTTTCTTCTTTTTTTGTCTGTCTCCTTCTGTTTTATTGCCGTCTCCCAGTGGAGGAGAAAAAAGGGGATCCTTCAGTCGAGCACCAGGCAACAAGCTGCCCGAAACATCACAGAAGCAAAACGAATAGAGCGGGAAGCTCGCTGATGTCAAACTTAATAGCCGAGGCCGACTGGAGGACAGTTTTAATGTTCCTTATGAAAGTTTTATCCCAAACACTTAAGTCTGGTGTGTTCAAGGATGTTGCTAAACCAACTGCAAAACACCAGCTTTCAAGTCAGTAATCCACAAAAGACTTTGTGATTTGTTTGAATCCGTCAATGCTGCTGGTATGTAGAGCTGGAGGTTGTCCAAAAGGTTAAAGCGGGAGAATTTAGCAAGAGGAAAAACGTTAAAGGGAATGGTCTGACATTTTGGGGAAATATGCTCATCTGCTTTCTTTCAGATGAGAAGTTCGATACCACTCTGTTTAATACAGCCAGCAGCAAGTTAGCTTAGCATAGAGACTGGGAGCCGGAGGAGGAACGGCTAGCCCGACTCTGTCCAAAGGTAACAAAATCTGCCATCACTTCTAAAGCTAACAAGCTATATCTGGTTTCTTCAATCCATATAACAACTGAAGCGCAAAGGCCGGGTCACACCAGAAAGAAGCTCAAAGAAATAAACCCGCATGGCTTCTTAAAATATTTAGTCCTAGAAGATTGAGACAGCAACCACTCACTTTATATTTTCTCTGTACTGTACTTTATACCCCCCCTGGCATTCAATCACTGGGACTGTTCATCACTTCATTCAATAAAGAGTTTAACTGAAAAAAGTTATCAGAGCTAATGAGCTTTACTACCTTGCGACCTAAAGTAGTGTAGGTATTGGAACATACAGCATGTCTGGTATTGATCTTCTCATCTAACTCTGAGCCAGACATGACTAAGCATTAGTCCCAAAATGTCTATTTCTTTGAAATATATTTGCAATCTGTCAGCGAAGGTTTCCTTATGAACTGTGGACTTACAGCTGTGATTTCCTCCCTGCAGTTCTCTCTACTAAGGTGCTGCATTTATACTAGAAAACCAAAAGTTTAAAGCAATTATAATACACACACTCCTACAAATAAGAGCAGGAAAAGGCATAATAGGGGATACATTCAGACATCATTAGTGCAGTAAATTGTCATCACAGAGCTGATGGGTTACTTTGCTTCCCATGAAATGCCTCGTTCTAACTTACTGTCTGCGTTTTAATCACCAGACAGTGACATCAGACATGAGTCACATACAGCACTGGTCTAGACTCTCCATATGGTCCGTTCTGTGAACTCTGATTCTACGCCTTCACCAAACTTCCTCCTGAAACAGAGTGAGCGTCTACCTTTCTGCCTCTAAGTGTAGTGCATCAGCAAATGCACTGTGTTGCTGCGCTGTAATGGAAGGAGCAGGAATAGCTGAGAGGCCTTCCTACACTGCGTTTGTGTGTGTGTCTGTGTGTGTGTGTGTGTGTGTGTGTGTGTTTCGGACTAGAGGCGAGCTGGAGGATTTTTCGCTGTATAAATAAATACTCAGGAAGAGGAAGAACATATTTGTAACATGTTCTGTGTCGATGGCCTGTTGAACTGTGTCAGAACGTGTGCAGAAAAGGGCTTCTCTTTATTTATCCGGTTCCTGTGTGTAATTCTGCTTGCGCGAGAAAACGAGTGACTCACAGAAACACAGAGACCGAAAAAGCACATATATGCATATATACACTCTGAGAAATAAAGATGCCGACGACTAGAACCATAAAGGGTTCTTCAGCTTGAAACATCTGTGAAAGATTTCAGCCAGAGCCCCATATGACAGGTTCTTCAGAGAACCCTTTTATGGTCTAATGAGGGTTTTATCCAGAACCTTTCCACCCTTTAAGGGCACCAACAAGAACAAATCTATGTGTTTCTACTGAGAACTTTTTAATATCTCTTAGGTTTCATGTAGAACCCACCTGGGGGGCTCTGCTGAGAATGCCTGTCAGTTTCAGTCCTGGCCCTGAGTAGAACCTCATCCATTCAGGAAGAACCCTTTTGGAACCCTTATTTCTAAGAGTGTAAGTGCTTGCGTTTCTGGTTTTAACGGGGTGAGTGAGGGCTTTGAAAATAATTATCGTGAGCCAGGAGGGGTGAGAAAGGGTAGGAGAGCAGGTGTTAATTGCTTATTTTCTGAGGGTTGAGCTACAGCGTGTGATTTTTGCCAAGCGCCGCCTGTCTTCCTTGAATGCAACATGTTTTAATTGCTCATTCTTGTTGGCAGGAGAAAACATGCAAATCAAAATGCCATTTGGAAACCTTTGGAATACGGGTGCTATGACTGGGTGCACTCCATGTTTCTGTCATATGCCGCTTTGGTGCTTGGGGAAAAGTAAATGCCAATTAATTTAGTTTCCAGTGTAAGTGTGCCTGCTTTGCTAAAGCTTGTTGTGGTTCTTGCAGGATGGACCGAGAATGTTTAAAAGAACACCGCTGCGCTGGATTTGGTGTGACACGCTGGGGTCCGATTTGAAAACATTTATTTTCCAGCGTGAGGTAAAAACATATTCGAGATAATGATTCTGTCAAGCTGTAAACACAAAATTGACATATTCTCCTTAGAAATATGTTTTCACTATCAAAAAACAGCTTATTTACACATCCATAGATTATTAGGATTCATTTACTACTACTACTTATTCATGTACCACTTATTGTCAGTGGGTGGTGCTGACTTTTGACCAACTTTTACACTAACTGGCCACAACTTATTGTATAAACAAGCAGATGTGATAAATTATTTTTATCAGCTACAGTGTCATGATGTTTGTAGTCACTTGTTTTAATATGACAGAGTCCCTATAGCAGCAGAACTTACATAATGTGTGTTAAACTGATTATTTCGCTGAGTTTGTGTCATGAAATGTGCACTATAAATAAAAGTGCCATTGTTAACGAAAAATGGTGCAGTTTTAACTTTCATAAGAAACCCTTTTTGCTGCACTGTCATCCTCTACCTTGTGGAACAAAACAATAATGATATAGTCTATATTCAGGTCATTAAAGCTGTTGCAGTGACTTTGAAAAACTACCTGCGTCTGGTTTGGTCTAGTCTGTCTTTGCTTGGAAAGAATCCTCTAGCTTACAGCAAGTATAATTTTACATTCGCAGTTTGTTTGGAATAAACAAACACAGGAGAAAAAGAACGGCGACAGACACCACAGAATATGAATAAACAGACAAAAAACAGTGACCGTCTGTTTTAGATTTACATTCATATTCAAAAACGCACTTATTTTCAGCTGTTAAACTTTATTACTCTCCTGGAGATGACAGGTTAGAGCTGCCAACAAACGCCTGTGGAGATCACATTTGTACAGCGCTCCCCGTCTGTGCGGTGGAGTCATGCACATGCGCCCACAGGCTGAACTGCTGAGTAAATAACAACCAAATAAAAGAGGCCGTTGAGCTGCTGATGATGTGCTTACCCACTTTATGCTGGGATTGCATCATGAAAAACATCAGCTGTTGCGTTTCATTCGCCCACCAGATTTCCACCAGCAGCCGCCACGAGCTGCTGATCTGTAGCCGGCGAACAAGACTGAAAAGACAGATTGCCGTCATGACTTACATGCTGAGACTCGCTTCTGCAGGAGGAACAATATTCTCTCATAAAACGGCGCTGAAAGTCCTGTTATTTTCCCCTGAAAGCGAGCCAAATCATAAATAACATGTGGCAAAATGTCCAAAATGAAAATGGGCGGATGTGGAGGGGGGGAAAAACATTCCGGTGACATTCAGGAAACAATTACTTTTGTATAGTTGCCAGGTTTCACACAGAACGTGTCCAGTTTATAAAATAAATCACTGTCCACGCCATAAAAAAAACTTTTAAATGGATATAGACAGCTGTTAGAATAATTACATACCCTGTCTTCATAGGCGATAATAGCACCAGGATACATACAAAGTAGCTACCGTACTATAAATATAAAGACAGGCTGTCAACTCCACTTGAAGATAATTGACTAGGTGCTGCTGAACCCTCCAAACAATAATGTGTTATTGAAAATACAAGATGGTAAACAGCAGGCCGGTGTATTTGTCATGCGTGGAACATCTGCGTGGAAATAAATAAAATGTTTATAAGGGTTGTTTTCTGAGAAAACACCAACCCGAGCTGCGAGCGGCCAGAACACACTGTCCGGTTACTCTGTTGTCCTCTGCCTTCCTGCCTGAGCAGAACGGACATGTAGTTTCAGTTCTCGTCAAAAATAGCATGAGGCCTGTTACACTGCGGCCACCAGAGAACCAAAGAGTGGGATGCAGTTTCTCAGCTCATTACGGAGCGACAGTCTGCCTTATTGGTGTCACAAAGCTACACCTTGGAGAGCTCACGCCCCAAACAGCACCGTCCTCTCGCAAGTGTGCAAAGTATACATTCATTTAAACTTTCTATTTACCCGGGGAGAGGGTTTGTTAGGACTTACATGCTTTTATATTGCACCAGGAGTCTTCAGCAGCTGGTTTATGTGCTCTGATCAAGGGCTTTTTGATCGCGGTTGTTGAGGTAAAGGAGAGGGTTGTACTCGCTCCTTGATCTTGATAGATCGTCCTCGCCAGATAAAAGGCAGCATTTGTCTTTCCAACGGCTCAAAATGACCTGCGTTTGGTATCAAAGAGGAAGGTAATGTAACGTGCCGACTATAAAGTCATAAGGAGGATGTTAAAGGTGGACGGGTTTGTCAAGTCAAGTCAGGTTTATCTTTAACAGGCTTTATCTTAGGGAACTTTTCATACAGAGCCAGTATAGACTGTTCTCTTCATAATGAGACCCAGCAGTCCCCACCATGAGCAAGAACCTGGAGACAGTGGCAAGGAAAAACTCCTCAAGCATCTCATCGCCCAGTAAAAAGTAAATCTGTACATTTCATCTACTAAAATAAATGGAGGCTGTTAGCAGCTAATGTAGTTACCATCTAATTAGATGAGTGTTGTTTAGAAGAAGTTGCAGCTTGACTGAATGTTATGAATTTAAAAGACTGAAGGTCAACTTTTCCTGACGTGCAATTACAAAGTATAATTTAAATTTACAGCTCAGTTAAACCATGTGTGTAGTTCAATCTCTGATACAGTGACATTTAGCTCATGTCTGCATTACACGTCATTTTGGGCTAAACCACAGGTGCAGCTTAAACCACAGCAATGTGTTTTAAAGCTGCTGTAATCAATGTTATTTCGGTTTCAGCACCTGCAACATAATTCATGTTCACAAGCTAATTCTTCAATAGTGACTGCTTAACCTGTTGCAAAATTTTCCTTTTTCTTGTGCAGTGAGACCTCTCTGCCTCTCTCTTTGTCTACATGAATCCACAAAAGCATTTTTCTCTCTACGGTAGCTTTGTCTTACTTTTTATTTTCCCATACAAATTGAGAACATCAAGTTTGCAAGTATTAACTTTGCAGCCTGCACACACACACACTCTAAAGGAAGTAAAGGAAAATAAACCCTGAGGTGTCAGTGGGGTCTCTAAAGTGCAAGACAATTTCGGTGCTCTGACTAGCACTGGCAAGCTAAAAACAGGAACAATGAAGGTACACAGGTCTAAGTTTGTATAGCCTTTGTTTGTTTGCAAAATCTGAGAACAGGTGTGAATTACAGCAGTTAGGATACAGCTGAATGAGTCATTTTCACACCAGCAAGTCATGAGATGTTTTTTTCCCCAGGAGAGTTGATTCAGGCCAGTGGGCTGCTCCAGTGGGGATCTGGATGTCTTCATGCTATGTATTGACTTATCACACCAAGTACAGTGAGCTTGCACACAAAATGATATTTTCCACCACCAGCAAACACCACCAACCAGCCCTCAAGGACAGAGAGAGATTCAACAATGAAACATCCAGCACACCTCCTGTTTTGATAAACAATGGCCTTTCAATAGCAGCCTCCAGAAGCAACGGTGAGCTGTGAGATTTATAGATGGCAAAGATACCAGATATTGTTCTCGCCTGCAGAACCAAAAAAGTAGCTGTGACATTTTAGCAGTATCGCAATGTTGGTCTTTTGCTCCATTACTCTGGTCCAGACTCAAATATCTCTCTTATTTCTTAAAATGGATTTCAATAAAATTTTGTGCAGACACTCATCGTTCCCAGATGAAGACAGATATCCTGGAAGATGAAGATATCCTATCCCAGGCTCATTTTAGGCTTTTTCCCAGCAATTTCCTTGAGCTGAGACACAGTTCCTGAGACCAGGGGAGTCCTGGGTACTGTACCCACAGGCCAGTTCAGTGACCCACCAGCATGTCCTGTTTCATGCGGTGCAGAGCACCTACAAAGGGATGTCCACAGGGAGCATCCTTCCCCAAAAACTAAAATAACCTCAACTGACTCCACCACAGTCCAGTACAACATCCACATCACTGCAGATGCTCCCTCGTATGAGTTTGATGCTGAGATACCGGAACTACAGCTCCAGCTTACAGAGAGCAAGCCAGGACCTCAGACCTGGAGGTGTTGATCCACGTCACAATGAGCCAACAAGCTGCTCCACTGCGCATGAGAGATCACGGTTCATTGAAGCCAGAAGAACAGTATCATCGGCAAAGAGCAGATAACACGTTAATGTCAGTGAACTGGACTCTCTCCAGCCCTCAGCTGCACCTTTATCCCCATAAAATGTTAAGGGAAAAATGAGCTAATGATGACGCTGCCGTCCGTCTCACAGTAAATGTGCTTTGCCTTCGTTCAGTGCCAAAGAGACACAACGCTTGCTGAAAGAGACCAAATGGCTTGCAGTGGTGACCTTACCAGTCTGAATTCCCAGAGGATATTTTGGGCAGCACAGCCAGTGTCCTTTTCCAAATCCACAAAAAACACATGTAGATAAAAATAACCACCTGTTTCCTCAATATTTCCCCAAGTATAGTTAAACTAAGCATTCCTCAAGTTAGATACAGCTTCCTATGCATTGAGTAATCCCGGTTTGCTGAAGCAAGATGTACAGTATCACTGGCAAGGAGCAGATAACACCTTGATGTCAACGAATTGGACTCTTTCTAGACCTCAGCTGCACCTTTATACCCCTGAGCTTAAGGCGACTCTGCTGTCCATCTTAAATGTGCTTTTCCTCAGTGCCAAGGAGACACAAGTCTTGCTGAGAGGGACCAAATGGCTTGCAGCAGTGACCCTGGCAGCCTGAACTCCCAGAGGAAATGTTGGGCAGCACAGTCACAAGCCGTCTCCAAATCCACAAAAAAAACACATGTAGTCAAATTCTGTGAGAGCTATAATTCACCGAGACAGAATTCATGAAGTTTTATGGCAAATATAGATAAAAAGTAATCACCTGTGTCTCAATATTTCAAGTACAGTCAGTGTATTGCAAGCCTAGTGCTCACTGAGGCGGCTCAACTAAAAACAGAGATATAATGGCTGGAAATTGATGCACTATAGAGGTTACAACCCTTCCACCATTGGACCTCATTTTGGAAAGAAAGGTCACCAACACTGACTCAAAAAAAACTGATTGTCGCTGGTCCATGCCAAACCTGCATCAAAAAAGACACTTGGCTGCCAGCCGGTAAAAAGATAGTTGCCACTGGGTCGAACAACTTTGTTGGGGGAAACCCTGAGAGTTAAAATAAGCATCCCTCAAGTTAGATACATCTCCCAATGTATCTATACCTGTTGGCTCTCTAATAAAATTTGGAAAACAGAAATAAACCAGTGATCAAAATAGTGCCATCACCCTACACATATCTCTTCAGCTGCACACTATGACTTTAAAGTCAACAGAGGCTATGACAGAGGCAGTGAGGTTAGAGTTTTATTAGGTGGGAGGGCACCGTGTGTGTGTGCAAGAGAGGGTGTGATAGGGAAATCAATATTTCATCTCATCAGGTGTTTATCTGAAGGGCCATGCAGTAAATGTGGCTGACTGATGGTTAGCAGTGGGGTGGGAGATTACACACATTACACTAACAGGTCAAGGTCTTTCACACTTGAAGCGCACGCACACACACACGCAGAAAAAGAAAGAGGTTAAACTGACAAACTCATCTCGTGAGGACATTTGGTCCTCATAAAGACAGAGCCAGAGAAACACACACTCACACACACACACACATGCATACTGCAACAGGAGTGGGTAACCCTCAGTAATCCCCTGTCCTTCTCTGTCTCTCCCAAGCAGCTGTGTCGCTCGTCTCTCGTGCCTTTGAGTGTAACATGCACATGTGTGTGTGATCCCAGAGGGATTCGGCAGCAGCATAGCTGACGGTGATGATAGCCGACAGATTATTACTCGCCGCGCTCACTCATGTACACATATACAGGCTAAAGCGACCCACTGTGCGCATTTACTCTCCAGATCTGGAGGGCTGCCTCAGACTACCTGGGAGAGGAGGGCAAATTTCATTTCAGCGATTTGTCGGCAGATTTGCCAATATTTTTGATGCCTAAATGCTTTTGAACAGGTATAAAAAATTCACTTGATGGATTGAAATGAAACTGACTCCAACCGTGCTGTGATGATAAACAACCTGTGGGGGTGTGTGTTCGTGTGTGTGTGTGTGTAGGAGTGAGTGAAGGGATGTGGGTGGAATAAAAAAAAAATGTCAGGCAGTATACAGCTGCATTGACAAGTGCAGTGGGAATGTAGAGTGTCCAGATGTTCCTATGTTAAAATGTGTTTATGCATACACTTCTGCATGCACACATACATACTTCATATACTGTATATGTGACTGAACCTTGTCTGTGTTAACCTCTGTTACAGCATTTTAATTTGCACTGAATATTAAAAATGAGACTTTGGAAGAAAACTCAAACTGCAAAAAACTATCCTGGCTGAATGTTCAACTAATTAAAAAAAAATATATATGCATTTCACATATAATCTAAAGATTTCGATAGTGGACCACAGTTTACTTGGTTGATTAAACCACTTCCACCCTGGAGTACACATCATGTTGTCAGCCACAACCTACATCATTAATAATCATCGATATTGACGAATATGAAATTTTGTGATAGGTTTCTCAGCTATATCACCTGGGTTTACTTTATGTAATATAAATGGGTGAGTTAAATAGCTACAGAGACCGAAAACCTTTTCTCGTGCTGGGCTCTAAAGTGAGGGTATTGAGACTGTGATTAATTAGCAGGTATTTGGTTGCAAAGTGTTGCACAAATTAAAATTTTAACCAGATGGTAGTGCTTCAGGAAAAATAGAAAGAACCATAGTTAGTGCATCTATTACACAACATCTGTTGCAAATGACTAATTATATAACAAGTCCATCCAGGTTTAAACTAAATAAACATGCATGAAAACTACAATGCATAATACATAATAACTACATGAAACAACAACACATCAAAAAGACTAAATCTAATAACATATACAGTAGTTAAGGCAATCGCTGGACATGTTATCCAGGCTTTGGCTTAGCAAACAGACCATTAGCTAAGCTCTCTGCACATGCTATGGAAGCCAGTAGGTCAGCCTGCACTGAAAGCCTGTTGAGTACACTTCCATCCAACCAGCAAATCTCTATAAGCGCTCAGGAAATAGACCGTGACTTGGGAGCCTGAGGGCTGGAAAAGTGGGCTGGTGACGGGACAATTGCTGGTCTGAAGCCCCAGAGTGGCAGAGGGAAAACCTGAGCAGGTGGAGGGAATGAATGAATGAATGACACTCCCCAGCTTTGGCAAATACTGCTGACGTGTCTTTGAGCAAGGCAAAACACTGACTGGATTGGCTGGCAGCTAAAGTATGTGTAGCACTTTGTCATGCAGAACAGCAGCAGAGGCACAAGTAAGAACAATCAATCAAACAGAATACAATAAAACCAAGACTAGTGCAAAAGTACTGACAAAATACTGTATTAAATATTATTTTATTATTAACTATAAAAATCTGCTCAGTTTTAATAAAGGTTTTTGCTTAATATGGTCTCATTTTTCTTGAAGATGCATAGAACCGTGCAGGGTTGAACATTTTGTGCATTTACCTTAACTGACAGTTAAAAACTCATACTCAACTCATAACTAATCATTAATAGTTTTTAAGATGCAAAATGCAAATTTTCTTTCATTGTTTGTGTTTCCTTATTCAACAAATCATTATCAAAAGGGCACAAATTTCTATACTACTGATTAATTCTTGATTAAAATATTTTTAATCTATTAAATTCTTAGCAGGGATTAAGTGATCAATGATTAATCATTAACATCCCTAGAACAGTGTAATACAGTCTGCTTTAAGCCTAGAAGCTGCTGATAATTTGCAGCTGCTATAGGGGTGAGGAGTCAACTGTTTCAGCATTAAAACAAATGTGAATCACTGCAGTAGTATGCAGTTTACTTTATTATTGACTTTAACTTATAGGAGTGCTGAAAAGATGACAGGAAAGGGAAAGAGAGTGAGGAAATGCCATGCAGCAAAGGGCCATAGGCGGGGGTCAAACCCACGGCCGCTCCAGAGGACTCTTGGCCATATTAGACAGAGGTAATGAGTTTTTAATACTAGTGTGGTATCAAAGTTTCAAATTCTGGTATCGTGACAACACTAACGCAGGCATAACCTCCTCCCGAGTAAAAATGAAGTGATAAAAACTTTTGGAAACCAGAATGGTTAAATAATAAAATGTGAAAACCAACATTTTCTAGACAAGTAGTTGGTAAAAGTGAGCAACTTCCAGCTGTGAGTGTGTGAATGTGTGAAAATCTTCTCCCAGAAGCAGCTTTAGGAGCTTGTTAACAAGAACGTGTTAATAAGGGTTAAATAAGAGTTGAAGATGACGTGTTCTATCTGTTTCACTCCTCTCCTGTCTTTCTCACATCAAGGTGTTTGATAGAAGAAAATTAGCAGGAGAGATCTCTGCAGAATTTGCCCATTTTTGCGCGTCAAAAAGCAGTGAATTAAAGGTAAGCACGTAGAATCCTGAATGCAACAGACTTCTCCTTCCACTGATACTGTATCTGACAGTAGTGAAGCCTTTCGTAGAAACCACAGTCATAATCTGTATCAGAGATTAAAACTGTGCTATGGGCCTTAATCCTTCCCGGAGCGTGCGCACACACACACACACACACACACACACACACACACACACACACTGATGAAGCCCGGCAGCATAAATCCCACTTAGGCAGCTCTAAAGCACGCTTTAATTGAAAGCATTCTGCATATTTAAAAAGGTGGCTGCCGCACTGCAGCCGCTTCGGTACAGTAACAAAACGGTGTGTGCGTGTGATGGAAGTTTATCTGGGATCAGGACGAGGCTACAGGACTCCATACTGAGAGACAACTGTCTGCTGCTGCGCTGTTGTAATATTCAAGGTTGAGCTGCTACGTGACATGCATGCACAGCTGGGTTGTTTACATTTGTCTATTTAATTTTAAGCTGCAGCATGAATGATTGACAAGGTTCACACACTAAGGTCCATAGACGGCCTCTCTCATTCCTGTTTTTGCCCTTTATTCCCCTGCGTTGTCTTCTTCGACCTCTCCATGACCTCTCTAACCACTTTCCCTCTCGCCCGAGGTCACCCCTGCCGCACTGCTAGCATGTGCGCTGACAGGGAAACGTACCATTAAGTGTGTTAAGATTGAGCTCCCCGTCATCACCTGACTCCACAGATTAGGCGATAGTGAAATTGAGTGCCAGGGTTAAATCAAGTTGTAGGCCGCTTTGGCTTGTTTGTAGCTGTGGCGACGCCCGCCTGAGGCCACGGAGATGGAGCGTTGTGAGTAACACCCGCTGTATCTTTAAATAAATCAGAGAAGTGCTGAGAGCAGAATGGGATTGAATACACAGCAGGTAGGGAACATAACAGAAATACAACCTGAACTCTGAAATGACAGCGTAACTGCAAACGCTGGTGTGTCACATTACACTGACGCCAATTAGCAGCATGTGACAACCTTAAGAGAGGTGTCAGAATTATAACGGCCAACGATTTCAGTTATATAAGCAGCAAAAATAGCAGTAAATGTTAGCTGTTATCCATTCACAGCTGTAACCACAGAGGGAATATTTGAAATTCTGCACTTGTGAACTAGTAATGCGTAATAATAATGAGCTTTTTTTAATTTTTAAAACGAGTACGGTAGCATACATGCAAGAAAATGATGTCATCAGGGCTAGGTGATATAGCTTATAAATAATATCTTATTTCCAGGCTATTCCACAATATATGATTATTATCACAATAATTTCTCTTAAAGAACACACCTTAAATTCTCAAAATAAAGCAAACATATGATAATCTTGTAGAATATGATGTACTGCTGTAGATTAAACTACCCAACCTAACAGTATAAGACGTTTTAACACCCTTGTGATGACAAGACCGGCTCTTTTAAGGGAAATACTGTGTAGGCTATACTACAGTTCAGACAACATTAGAGGGCCAAGACAAAATTGAGAGCAGGGTGAGACGACACATCTGCAATACCAGGACCACAGACAGCACCATGGATTTATCAGCACACAGCACAGTTAAGCTACTGATATTTCAGAGCCATGATCGCGGCCACAGATTCTAACACCAGTCTGATAAAGACCAGACTAACGTGATCACATAAACAACCCCTCTGCCCCTGCACTCTCTCTGCTACTAGGGGATGTGGAGGCAGGATGGCAGGTTAGCAAAGCAGGATGCATTTTGGTCATTTTGCTTACAAGGGGTTGTGGCATCCTCCCTAATATCACCTACTGGCCTCAGGAGTGCTTTGCATTGGTGCTAATTAGCTAATGTCAGCATGCTAAGATGCTAAACTAAGATGGTGAACATGGTAACATTACACCAGCTTAACATCAGCATTAGCACAGTTAGCATGCTGACATTAGCATTTAGTTCAAAGCACTGCTGTGCCTAAGCAGAGGCTTACAGCTGTAGATTCTGCCTCTCGTTTCCCAAATCATCTGTTAGAGTACTTCAGTAATCTCTTGCCTTAAATTATTTCAAAAGACTGAAAAATACTACAATACAGCCCTGTAGAAAAAAACTATTTGTTGCCTTGGAAGGACAGCAGAGTATCTGGATAAAAGTGGTAAAGTACAAACTCTGCCAGGCAGATTAAAGATGTATGAGCTAAATATATCTCATTTTCTTACTCTGTCCTCAGTAAAGGTTGTGGGCAATTTGTTCAGACTGCAGGCAAATCAGATTTGTTTCTCAAATCAGATCTTCAGGACAGACTGTCCGCACCATTATTTGCAAGTGAGCATATCAGATTTGTGTGTCCAGACAACACAATGAGGAATGGAGATCCATCATCTCGCCCTCCAAATAATTGCGAAGTCAAGTTCTGTTGCAGAACTCCTCCGTCGCACCAGACAAACTCTGTGTGATCCTTCATTCTGCTCTGCTGGTTGCAGCATTGGACTCTGCAGCCAGTTAGAGGGTCCAGGCTGAGACACACATGAAGAAATGGCATTGCAAACCACCTAAAATGTTGTTTGGACCCCCATTTGCAAAAAAATGACTTCACGTGGTTTATTTCATTTCTAAAAATCAATCCGGGTACAATTTGGACATGCCAAAAAAACAGATTTAGGCTGGCAGTCTGAACAAGGCCTGTGATTTCCTACCCTATGATCTTAAGCAACATTCTCTCTGAACTGCACAATTTCACAAACACAACAGCCAGCTGCCATCACTTAATTGGAATCAAACTTCTCTTTCAAGTCTAAAAAGAAACTATAAATCTCAACTTGTGCTCTGCTGTCAACAGCTCCGCGTCTTGTGAGCATTTTTTTGAGTGTTATCAATTCTTTCCATGTTTCATCTCTTCTACAAACAGCTGGATCCATTCACTGGGTCTATTAAACCATTTCCTGAGGAGCATTGTGTAAATTCACCCCTCCGTAATATGCCAGTATTTACAAGTGCTCATTGTTGGCGCTGCTTAACTTCAATGCGGCATTTGCAGGTCATGTTGTCTAGATGCAGTCTGTATTCCAGAGACTTGCCTCAGTGACAGGAAATTCATTATTTTCCCCTTGATGTGTGTCTGTTAACAGCCTGTTTGCAGCCATTGATATGATGTGGTGAAACATGGAAGGTTCAGTTCTCACCACTATCATTCTCCATGCATGCTCAATGAGTCACTTAATTAATCGCTTCCATGACACCCAGCTGTACTTGTTACTCGAGCTAAACAGAACTGATAAACTGTTTGACAAACATTTAAGAATTTAGAAAAAAAAAACTGAAGTCATTGTTAATGTATCTGAGTTTGATTCCTGCCAAATTCTTCAAATTCAGTCTTTAAGAATGTAAAAACCCTCTCTAGCCTAAGTATGAGTTTTAGAGGATACACTTAAAATTTGTTAGATTTGATTAGGTTTTTTTCCCCTCCAAGAAAATTAGATCCATCCTGAATTTCAGTGAATAAGAATTATACATATCTCATCTTTTTTTCTTTATTTATCTGATTAAATGAAAACTTAAAATGATTAATGTGCATTAATGCTGCAAGAAGGCTTTCGATAATAAAAGCATCTATAGTATCTATACATATTTCAGTGTCATACACTGGCTGCCTGTTTTATAACTTATTTCAGTCTTTTACTGATTATTTGTATGCTTTTTGCGAGGCCTGGCTGTGGGCCAATTTGCCTGAAGAACTCAGGCTGGCAGGAGTCAAAACTGTCTTATTTCTTCTTTAATATAAACTTTCATATGACTGTAAAGCCTCTTTTGTTTTATTTATATTCACCTTCAGTATTATTGGATTTGTGGTTATTTTTATTCTACCTGCAGTGACTGTTTGTTCAAAGCATGAATTCATTTGTTGCATAATTGCTGCTTTGTTTGCTTTGTCATATTTCATGTCTGGTCAGGTCTTTATCTTTCACAGCTTTGTAACTTTCAAATTAGAAGTGGAAGGTGGGCGATATACAGCTCGCCTGCTGTGACAGCATATGTGAAATGACACGGCGCAGGAGAGGGCAGGCATGACGTAAATTAAAGTTGTCCAGACCTGGTAGCCTGTTGATATCTTCAGACGGTAAAGCACAGGCATAATTGCCTTTCGTGATGAAATCAGAGGAGGGACTATCAGGCCCTGGGCTATCTGTCCCTTCAACACATTAAGAGATATACTGTACACTGGAGGTATAATATATGCTTCAATGCCAATAAAACTACATTTTACTTTAATTTGTTTTGACTTTTAAAAACAATAGTGCACATATCAACAGTACAGTGGTATAGTCTAGTTTAGTCACTGATTTGAGCCCCACCATGATAGCGTTGATGCTGCTGTCATTATTGTTTATTCTGTGTAACGGCATAATGAGTTTTATTTATTGGCTTTTTTGTTAATCCTTAACAAATTTGTTCCTAACATATAAATAAACATTTGGGGGAAAAAAAATGCAGCATCATTGATTTACATTTGGCAGACGTTGTAATAAAGATTTAACCCAAATGGCCAACTATAAATACAGCAGAGCGATGGACACCGCGGCGGGTGTAACAGGTGATGTTAATTGATGCTACAGTAATGAACCACATCAACAACAGAGAATAAAACAGGACCAAAGCAGCAGCATGGAAATGCATCAACAATTTCAACTGCACAGCCACAAACACACGCATGAAAACACACCATGTAACGAGGACACACAAGGCTACGTTGCAAAGTAAACAGTGGTTGTACTCACCTGTCTCAATGTCCTGCTCCGTGGTTGAACCTCTCAGCTGGACCATCGTCAGAAACCATTGGAACCAGTCCGCCCAGTCCTAACATATAAATTAAAATTGGGGGAAAAAAATGTAGCATCATTAATTTACATTGGCAGATGTTGTAATAAAGATTCTGCAAATCTAGTATATATTTTTTTAGGTTTTTCTTGCCCCTGTTTTTCCCCGTTTATTATCATTTTCTGTAGGTTTTAAATGGCTGGGGTCAACTTGAGATGCTTGAGTTGACAAAAAAAAAAGTTCTCACAGATCTAACTTATTGGTGGCAATGATACTTTTTGCAGCACAATTTTCATTTTCTCTGCATATGAAATAAAATTATGATGACATGACATTTGATGGGGTCTGTATCTTCTTATAGTGCACCATATTAATGCATTTAAATGTTAAAAATATGCCATTTGACCACCTGAGGGCTTAGAATCCATAATCCAGCACAGATTCACAAATTAGGGGCCCACATTTTGCATAGGGGTCCCAAAAAGCTACAAGCAACCCTGTCTTTAGGTTACAACTGCAGTAAATGTCAGTCCAACATTACACCAACAGGCCCTTAATGCCCAAACAGACTTACATTAACTGTATACAGAGACAGTTTCTGCAGCCTGTGTGTTCACTTCATTACCAAAATAAAAGCAAGCAACTGTCATCCTCTGTATAACCTCACTAAAACAACCAGAAGAGGACAAAACTCCGACAATTTAACCCAAATGGCCAACTATAAATACAGCAGAGCGATGGACACCGCAGCGGATGTAACAGGTGATTTTAATTAGACTACAGTAATAAAGCACGTCAACAACAGAAGCAGCAGCATGGAAATGCATCAACAATGTCAACTGCACAGCCACAAACACACGCATGAAAACACACAATGTAACGAGGACACACAAGTCTACGTTGCAAAGTAAACAGTGGTTGTACTCACCTGTCTCAATGTCCTGCTCCGTGGTTGAACCTCTCGGCTGGACCATCCGTCAGAAACCATTGAAACCAGTCCGCTCAGTCCTCCGCGTCCCACTGCGGCTCCTCGAAACTCGTCGAAACACTTCGAGCTGAAAGAGACTCTGCGGTCACAACTGTGGCAAAAAGTGTCAGAAACAGCAGAAAAAGTACAAAAAACGCCTCGCTGAAGGTAGAAGTTTCTCAAAAAATTAGAAAAAGTAGTAGAAATCACCGCTGGAGGGTCTGACGGAGCGTCGTCTTCTTCACTCAAACACAGCGCGCACCTGGTGCTCACCTTAATTAGGGTGTGTTTGTTTTGTCTCACCTTGCGCCCCCCCCCCCGGGCGGTGCACTGTACAGTAAGTCTCACCTATTGAGTAGTAGGCGAAAAAGAGAAGTTGATGGGTTTTTTTTTTTTAATTATTATTATTATTTGGACAATTAAGTCGAAATGTTGAGAATAAAGTTAGAATACCATTCACTTAATTCTCTGCATTTTCTACTTTTTATTCGCAATAAATCAGCTTTTCTTGTGAAACAGACTTTATGCTTCCTCTACAGCAGGTACTTGAGTAAGGAGGAAGGAGAAAGTAAGCAGTAAATCTGGCACTGACTCACTGTGGTGAATAAGTCTTTAAAAAAAAAAGTGCAATGGACTGATGTACTGGAGTCCATTCATTTTATATTACACTTAAATAATCCACAGCCTTGTTTAGACTTGCTGTTTTCAATTTAGATTTCCTGCAAAAATGAAATAGTGTTTTGTTTTCTAAGGCGATGCGGCTGGGAACACAGTCTGACAGCCTACACAACACTGATGTAATGTTAAAACATTAAAACTTTTTTAAAAAATGTCACTATCCTCCTCTGGAGGCACAGAGTGCTCAAACTCCTTTCATATAGTGATGGCAGACACCTGAACAATTACACAGGAGGGAGTTATCAACAATTTGTGCTCTAATTAGCTCTGATTTTGGCAGTTTTGATAGCTGAAACATTTTGGTATTACTGCTGCTACTCAAAAAGAGGAAACAGGTCTATTAATTAAAGTGCCTTTAGTAACTGTGAAATCAATTATATGAGCACAGGAATAAGAAAAAAAATATTTAAGGTCAAGTTGAATATGACTTGACAGCAGAGAGAGCTCAAGTCTCTAATGATTTTCTAACATGTGTCTGTGCCTGATAAAAATCAAAACTGACAACCTGTTCTTGCATAGTTAGAGGATGTAGTAACAAAAGGCTGGGAGGTTCAGGGAACACACTGTGATCTCTGATTACAGCAGGATGCCCGGCGCATAGCAGGATTCACAAATCTGGCAGTGATTAAAATGAAGCGGTCCTGCTCAGAAAAATGTCAGATGGAGAGCAGAGGAATGAAGCCAGACATAAAAACAGATAGCAAACAGTCGTTTTAGGCCCAGGCACGCAACCAAAGATGCGCGGGTCGGCTATTTTTCACGTAATTTTAAGGTTCAGTGGCTGCAGTCACAATCATCATCACTGCGAGGGATTTGACCTTGTGCATTCCCGATGATGATCAGCAGATCAGATGGTGCATTAAATTAATTCTGGGAGTATAACTGTCTGTTTTACACAGGTTGAAGGAATAGATTTGCATCATAATACATTAATATGAGTAAAGTTTGCAATTTTCATTAACATTCTGTGCATTTTTCATATTGTGCATGTGCAGCGGAGCATGCCAAATATTTCATATTAGCAGAAGAGCTCAGTTCATACATATCTGCCATAAAATGATTGGAAAATTGTCAGTATGGTATGACAGAACTACTCAACTCTTCCTCCCTGAGAAAACAATTTTTAAAAGAAGCTAATATTAGGCCATAGCAGAGGTGCAAATTAAAAGACAGTTTATAATATTCTTTATTAGCATGATTGCTGCCAGCCAATCTTTTTGTTTATTTGTTTATTTAAAAGGTCCACATTAGCTGATGCCATGGAAATAAGCTAATCCTGGGGTCTACGCCTGATATACAATACAAAACACATTACATGATGAACATTCATGGCATTAACATGCATAAAAAAAAACCTCAGTATACATACACTATACGCTAAAAAAATGAATGAATATAAACGGATAAGTAAAATGAATATGATTTGCATATTCATAAATGTATTTAGTACCAAGACTGCATAATAAATAGTGGACAGAGCTTCTGGGTCTGAAAAGAGAAGCAAATGAAGTCCCATAAACCTACATTCTTTCTAAAGGCCAGCAGGGGACGACACCACTAGTTGCAAAAAGAAGAAGAAGGTTATGATCTCAATTGCTAATTTGGAGTTTTCTTCAATACAGCATGATGTTAATTTTGCAAATTATGGTCCCATTTAGAGGAAAATAGATGATAAAGCAGCCAAAGGGTCAAATCCAGCCCTGCTATTCCTGATTTGTCCACCAGTGGTTGCACTGATAATAAGAGTAGCAGGCCCTTCACTGCTGTAGACTGCACATGCTTACATGTTCAGGCTGCTGGGAACTGTTCATGCAGGAGTAATCTTGAAAAGTGTTTTTATCAAAAAGGAGAAAAGTGGAGGCAGAATGTTGGATTTTTCAAGAAAATGGACTAGTTCCTCTTTCACGTGTAATCACAGTGGACTGACTTGTTAGCAATGCATATCCTCACAGGCTTGTCTAAATATGCGCACATCTGTTTCAGAAAAAAACAAGGTGGCGGTGGTCACGATACCGAACTTGAGGCTTCAAACCACAATGCAATGAGCGATGTCATGGTAGGTTCACACTTGATTAAGCATCAGTGTGACAAGTTGAGCAATGCTCTGTCTGCACAAAAATGCATGACATGACTTAACTGAGGATATTTAAAAACTTAAAATGTGCAACCCTTTCACCAGACAACAACATCAGTATTGATGATTTTTCAAAACCATGGATTATAGTCAACATAGGTCCAAATCCAACATTGTTTAAAATTCATGCTGTCTATAATATTTATATTTAGCCACTATGGTATGTAAATGGAAAGGGAACAATGAAATGTCTTGCTGTGTTTTACATTAAAATATGCGATGGAGACTCATTATGTTGAGCATAATTAATCTTGACAACATGTACTCTTTTGAATGGCAACAGCTGGAAGCAGCAACATCTGGCAAGAATCACAAACACAAAAACAACGCGCCAATACTAGATACTAAAAAAAACACTAAACGCAGATCAGCGTCAGAAAGTTTCCTTAAGCTGGACTAAAATGTGCAGCAGCGACATGCAAACTCTTTGAACTCTTCGGCTACAGTGGTGAACAATGCGCTGTAAGGGGAGTGAACGCTACACCAGTATGAACTCTGAAGCACAGTTTAATTGAAAGGATTCCTCAGATCCCTTGGTATCTGTTAGGCAGTAATATTTAGATACACAGTGGGGTATAATTGTGTACAGTGAGTGTTAAGAAGACCTGGCAGGATAAACAGACTGAAACAGATGTTGGGTATTCTCTAATTGGAGGCAAGCAGAATGGTTTTTAGCTTCAAGATCAATTTACACGTTTGAGTTTTTCCAGCGGTGTGATCAAACTGGGGAAACTGTTGTTTCCACCCAGCCACCGACTACCTTGTTTTCTCTCATTGTCTTGTCTTGACCAGGTCTGCCTTGAAAGAGAGGCTGGTCTCAAAGGAACTACCCTGCATCCAGTGAAATGAAATGAGACTGAAAAAAAAAAAAGAAGTACTCAATACCAGAGTACTTCAAACACTCACGGGGAATACTGTTGGCTACAATGGGCTTTCCTCGCTCAGTAATTGGATAGATAGCTGCGAGCCTGTAAAGCTTACTTCACTGTATTTGTGTTGTGGTTACTAAGCTAATTAGCGGTAAACAAGCAGCTGGTAACCACCTTTCTGATTCTCTCATGTTGTTGTGTGTCTAACATGAAAAACAGCTTCTCCTACAGCACTAATGCACTGGTAGGTGTTGAAAGCTCCCCTCTAGGCTCTTCACTGGAGCGATTTGAGTCCTTAAGTGGTGGCAACTCTCTCGGGTATTAATGTGAACATGTGTGAGTGTTCAAGTCATATGGCTGAACTGTGTACGGAGCCAACTTTAATTGAAAGAAATCCACCTATGTTGAAGCCACTTAGGGTTTATAATTACCTAACATTACAATGGCGCTGACAGTAGTGCTTTCACCAAGTGTGATGTAAAAGACGTGTTTATTTTCCTGATCCTCACGGTCTTTTAAAAGGATTAACCCTGCCAGTGGCACAGGTCTTGTCCCAATAACTGCAGGTTCAAGTCTCACTAATGATCCCTAATTAAAAAGAGCTATCAAGTACATGACAGAAACATGACAATAATTCTGCGCGACTGGATTATAATTATCTGTACTTGCTTTTAAACTATAATATTATAACTTTATAATGATTATGAATTATTTTTGTGAGCATAAGTTATGACTTTCAAACTCATGTATCATCCACTGTCATTCTCATTCCACGCTGAAGTAAACAATAATAAATTTGCAAAAGAAAACAGTTTAATTGGGTTGAGGAAACGGTCGTGGTTTGGGTTAAAATAGAATAAGAACTGAACCTCAGTGTCTTGAGTGAACGTTCTGTGTTCTATCATGAATCTTAATGCAGCATGAACTACACTGCAGACTGGAGTCTCTATTAACGGTGAGAAACAGACAGATCTGCATACATGCTTGTCTCTCTTCTATGAGACGTCTGCCACTGCGGTGCATTATTATAAACTGTTATGGACTGTCGAGGTGTCTCTCCTCTTGTTGTGTTGTTCTGCTGGTGTTCAAATTGCTGGCTGTTGTGGTGTAAAACATTCTCAAACTGTTGTATGTTGTTGTGAATAACTTAGACCGACTCCTTTTCTTCAACTGACATTTCAACTTCTTTCAGTGCTTACACTTAAACTGACAGCTCAAACTTCTGGGGCTCAGTGCTTCACCTTTGAAAACAACAAACAAGCAAAAAAAAAAAACTTTTTGAGTTCTTCCACCGCTGTTGCTCACTTCAACTGTTTTCAGTGCTTACACACTTAAGCCGACACTTGAACTGCCACTGACATTGTCTCTCAGCTTTTAGACTTGAACTGGCGCTAATTTCTTTGAACTTCAAGTGGCACTTCCAGTTCAATTCATCACTTTCACTCCAACTGACATCTCAACTCTTTTCAGCACATTTTACACTCACACTCGGCGCTTCAACTCGCTAACGCTTGAACTGAAACTTCTTTTAGCACTTCCATATTAGCCGCTAATTCAGCGTCTCTGAGTATTTCTGTTTTCTCTGCCACCTCAACTGCAAGTTTCAGTATTTCAACTATTTCTAATTTTCAGCATTAATATACACAATTGCTTAAATAAATCATCTGCTTCATTCCAACTCTGCCTCAGTTTTGTACTGTTTTATGTAATGGTTCAATGGTCTTTATAATTTGCTCACACACAGTGAGATTATTATTCTTCATCATTATTAGTACTATTATATTTCCTGATCTGCGAGGTTACTTCATGGTAATGATCAATTATTAGGTAATGCATACATGTTCAGACATTGGGCATTTGGATCCCACTTAGAAATAAACATCCCACAGGCTTTTATACTGACATCCTTGACAACGAAAGATGCACCACAGAACTCACAGCTTCCTTTAGATGGCTGTATATTGAACTGTGAGCACTCAATTATACAGTGACACTATGATGCTTTGAATGCTCTGCAGGTGCAAAGACTCCAAATAGATTGATTAAAACAACACAAGTCATCTTGTCTGTATGCTGTCCTTATTATTTTATTTATGATTAACCGTCTGCAAGACCTCATCTGGTTTTAAAAAGCGTTACATAAGGTTTATCATTATTATAGCGTTTTATGTTAGAACTATGTGCTTCTCTGTCTGCCGCTTTGCTGTCTTAATAACATGTTTAAGGGATCTCACAAGGCCCAGTCTGAATCACAATCACCCCATTTGCCAAATATAGGAAATAGATGGCAAATTGCCTCAGGGGCATAAGGTGCAGATGAGACAAACCTCAATTTCATAGGAGTAACGACAGATGCGATGCGAGAAGAGGAGGAAAATTCCTTATTAAGGAAGCAGGAGCAAACGCACATACCTGCGATCAAAGATGATTTGGGTCTTGACCCCAACATCGTGTAAAGCTCTACGTTAAATGGAAAATACGTTCACAGACAAACAGTTCAAAGTAGCTCCAGTTTCCTTCCCTGGGTAATATTTTTGCAGAGATGCATGACAGAGATCAGGAAATGCAGATGGCTTAATGAATGCTCTCTTGTCTCTGACCATGAGGGCCGGAACAATGAATGTTCAGATATATTAAATTAACTGAATGACGTACTAGGAGACAATGAAATCCAGTCATACATCTTCGAAAGCTGCCGAATCCGTAACCATCCTCGACTCAGCCACCGTTTTGTATCCATCCTCCAGAAATACCCCATCCGAGGTAAGGCCTGCCCACTCTCCTTCACAAAAAATGGATTTTATTTGCTGCTTGTTTGCCCCCCCATCAAAAATAAACATTTGTATTTCCGTCCGCAGAATGTCAGGGGGATTTATGTGGTCCCCGTTTTGTGTCGGTGGCCTATTTAATGCTACAGTGCACACCCCTCACAACCTGAAATGAAAGCATGGCTCTTTATGTAGCCAGCCATGTTCACTGCCAATCACACTGACAAGTAGACCAAATTCACATTCTTGGATGGTGCGTCTTTGGCAATGCATTTCCACATATTGATATGAATCATATTTCCGGTCTGTCATCCTCTGAATTAGACCCTTTAAAAGACAATAACAGAAAAAGTGATGTTATTTTTTCTTAAAATGGGATTCAGGCCTCACCTGTGTGGCAAAAGTAGGTCTGGGGACTGTAGTGCCACTTGGTGGACAATTTTGCAAGCAACTACTACTCCTACTGAAGAATCACTGTTGTCATTTACATAAACAATTTTACTGGCACTAAATTATGTACATATAACTCAAATTCACTGGTGGGCTCGGTGGGGAATAGAAAGGTAGATAAAACATAATAAAATGCCCTCTAGAATGGCTCAATGTCCATGAGACAGTGTCCTTCAGTGGACAAAACACAGCAAAGTGCCCTCTTAGGTGGTCAAAATCCCAGACAATGTGATTCAGTGCACTAAAGGGTGGATCAAAACCAAGACAATGTGATGAAGTGCTCTCTAGAGTAGCCCAGTGTCCATGACACAGTGTCCTCTAGGGTGCCCTTCATTTGGACAGAATACAATAAAGTGCCCTCTAGGGTGGCCCAATGTCCAAAATAATGTGACATAGTCACATCTAAGGTGCCCCTCCATTGGAGAAAAAATGGCAACATGCCCTCAAGGGTGCCCTTCCAGTGGACCAAACGTGGTAAAGTGCTTTCTATGGTGGCCCAGTGTCCAAGACAATGTGATAAAGTGTCCTCTAGGGTGCCTTCCAGTGGATAAAACATGATGCAATCACAACATTTGTCACACTGGTGCCCCACAACATATAGCTGGTGGCCTTTTTCCTTTTCCTGCCCCTGACCCTCAAACAGCCTGGATCCACCACTGCTTGGGTATTTATTATTTGGTGTCCTTTAGAGACAAAAGCAAAGCATTCTAGCTCAAAGACATTTACACATTTACACAGAGACAGCCATGCAAACAAACCCCTTGGCTTTGTTGCACAATTGTACTTAAGTGTACCCAGATTTCATTTAGCCTTTCTTCTCAGAATCCGCAATATTAATCCCTCTGTCAAGTGTTTGGGTATTATTGGGTATTTTCCTCCTGTTATTCAGTCATCTCCACTTTCAGAAGTGCTGTTAAGCCTGAGAAATATCCAGCAGTAATCTCTGCGATCTGAGCCTCAGGTTCTTGGAATAAATCCTGCCAGGTAAAGGTAGGATTTGAAAGAAACCATCGAAATAGTGCTTTTACTGATGATAAACTCATATGTACAAGGTGTTTTTGAGTGAATTGATTGGGCCGACACCTATAGGTCATCATTCACTTTCAGTTGAACCTAATCCCCGTGTACCTCCTAAAGCCTTAAGCCCTGAACTTTCACGTACTTAGTTAGAGGCTGTAAAGGCCTAAAATAGTATAAATAGACATACAACATGTTACATGCAACTGTCAGTTTGGGACTGGACCTTTCCCCTCTGGCTCACCTCTGTCCTGCACTACTTCAATTAGGCTAATCATCGCAAGGTTTGAATCTTTTCAGGAAATTTAATTTAAACATTTGATGGCGTCCTCCCCCAAAGACATGTAGGAGCATGACTGAGTGGAGAATCTCTTTTATCACATCTCTGCTTCTCTGCCTTAAGGCCGTGAAGCCAGGACGGCAGCGGGGAAATATTTCCTTGATGAGAGATGGAGATTTGTTAATGTGCCAAATCCATTGTGGATAGGGAAAGCACAGCGACTGGTTTGTGCTCAGTCCAATCAGCTAAAGACGAGGGCTCTCATTTATGCAGGCAACTCAGAATCCATCTTTAGACGTCCCCCATTCCAGTTTCTATTCTGCAGTTATTTTTACATATTTGAAACCGTTTAGAGGCTAACAGTGATGAGTAATCATTTTAAAAAGCTAACAGAGACTGATAGCATCGCAAACATTGCAACTACATCACTCAGATAAATCAGAATACAGCAATTTTGCATTGCTTCAGGATATGTCAAGGGTTGCAGAACACTGACATTTCAAAATACAACACATTAACACTGCAAACACAAGTGATAAAGGTTATTAAGTGCAATTTAGGCAGAGAATGTGTACTACTCAAGACTGACTGACTATAGAACAAAGGAGTCATTTATTCTTAAGTGAAAGTTGAGATGTTTTCTTTGCTGTATGAGTTAAAAGGCACAATAAGGTTTTGTATGCTGAAGAAAAGGAATGCAAATGACATTTAAAGGGCAACTAATTACGCCTGCTGACAACAGAACGTCATTCAAATCTTCATTTTTTTCATTCAACACATAATAACTTGAGTTGAAATGCGTCAAAGACCGAACTTGCAGCATCTCCATATACCTCACTCAAAGGTGACTCATAATTTTCGCAAGATTATTTAAAAAAAAAAAAGAAAAAGAAAAGCTGCAGCCACTGGTAGGATGACAACAACAAAAATAAAGGCTTTTCACACCACAACGATAAGTGCTTGAGTGAGAAAGACTCAAAATTGTTCTTTTTGAAATCAAACAGCACTCTGGGTCTTAGTTATGATGCTGGGATTCTGCCTCCTTATTTTCCAAAGATCACAAAATCACTATAGGTTTGCTGCAGACTGACTTTAAAAAAGGCAATTAAAAGGTATCGATCAACCACCCAGTTATATGAAATGACTGACTTTAATTTTTGTAGCTTTCTTTGTGCACTGTAAGAAGGTAGATTTGAAATCACTGATCAACAAATATAGCAATCATTAAATAATAATTACAGATAACAGCTAGGGAGCAATGAGTGGCAACATAGTTTTAAATCTAGCTAAGGCTAGCTGTGGCTAGCTCACCAGCTAGCTTTCGTTCAATGGAACTTGCTTGCTTTCGCTGTCAGGTTGGTTATCCTTCTGTAGCAAAGAGAACCATTAGTGCAACAGTGTCAGACCACGATTCCAAAATGCCAATAGTCCAAAAAATGTCAAAAAGCCAAAAGCCCACTGCTCTAAATGCCCAATATGCATAATGCAAAAAACAAACAAATCTTCCATGTTGTATTCCTATCATAAAATAATTTGGATACGGTAAACAGACACAGAGTCGTGTTCTTAAGTCAGTTTTTACTAAAAAATTGTAGTGGTTTTGGAGGTCTACTGGATTCAATTATTTTGGTCATTAGTGGCACACATAGAAATATACTCCATCTCATCTACTACCTGCAACTGCAGCCAAGGAGAGACTTTTTGAAGGAGTGAATTTCATGTGCTAGAAATTCACTGAATGCCTTTGGAGCTCTGATTTTGAGTAGGCGTAAAAAAGCAGTAGCAATTGCATGACCAAAGATTCAGTTCACCTGTTGTTGCTTCTCTGATCTGCTTCCATTATAAGCCTGCTTGAGAGGGCAACTCACAGACAGGTCTGTATTGTGCCGGCTCGGTTGTTCCTCCCACTTAAATGCACTCAATTTTGACTGAAGTAGAAGTGCACCATCGCAAAATTTAGATAGGCCTTTCAGTGATTCTGCTCTGCAAATGGTTCAGAGCACCTTACCACTACCACAGCATTTATACTTCTCTATCATCAAGGACAAGATGTAGAGCAGACTAACGTTTGCACGGCCCTCAGCTAAAGTTCAGAAATAGTCAGTGAAGATGTCAGGGCTATTATTCTGAGTTGTTTATGGTGGATAAACAGCTGACATCAGGATTTTATGTTCGTTATCTCTGGCTCCCACACTCGCCCCCTCCTTTTCTCTCTTTGGTTGAAGACACAGGCATGAATCAAGCTCAACTCAAAATCGTTTCAAAAATTAGGAAATAGGCCGTATTCCTTTTAAAAGCCAAAAGAGTGAGCACTTTATGTTCGAGACTAAACAAATCTTGCATGCCTCAGGTCTTGAAGCCATTCAGAGCTCTACTCAAAGCCATTCCAAACACATACTATGCCAAAGACTTTGTTCAAAGTCGGGCCAAATTTATTTCAGTTTTTCACAGAAGTTGCTGGGTTGCCAGTCAAAGAATTTCAGGGGGTGCGTAGTATCTCTGAGGGGCCATTACTCCGAGACGAAACCTACCAATACGGCAACACAATTTCTCAGACAGGAAGTTTTAGGGAGTAATTCAGTGAAAGGTGTGAAGTAAAAAGCCGTCGCAAGTAAGAGGGGATGGAGTGTGTTCAAGGAGGAGAGATGGACACAAAAAAGGAGGCTGTTAAAAGTTGCAATCACGTCTGTTGCTTTAGGTTATTCTTGGTTTGTCCCAGGAGCTGTAAATAGTGGACGATGGAGTGCAGAGGCAGCGAAAGAGGCAGATGTTTTTGTTCTGTCCTTTTTTTCTTTTTGAGGTTTTGGAGGATGATTGGGTCATTGTGCCAACCAGGCGAGGCTATTTTCTTGCCATGAGGTGACCCACAAATAAGGCTGGCTGAAGAAAAACACTTCTGTTGTCACTTGTAAAAACTTGTGTTTCACCTACTTTTTCAATCATGATAGAAAACAGAAGCAAATGGTTGGGGGTAGAACCTCAGCCCTTCAGGAAGAACCCTTTTGGAACCCTTACTTCTAAATGAATTATACAGGTTGTAATAGGAGAGCGCTGCTGTATCTCCTCAGTTCCCCTCTCTCTCTCTCTCTCTCTCTCTCTCTCTCTGTCTCCTCACCTCACACACATCAAACACAGTCTCTCTCTCTCTCTCTCTCTCTCTCTCTCTCTCAAACGTTTCTGTTACTATTATTACCCTGTTTATTACTTATTAAATGTATATCATTGCTGTGGTTTTAATTAAATATGTGGATATAGTGTAGTATTATCCTTGGAAGAATATATATATCAACCTGTGCAAACACACAAAAATATAATTACATGAGGATTCACAATACAATTCATCTCTCAATAGAAATCTTATAAAACCAGAGTGAAAATAAGTGCTCTGTCCTTCAAAACGCACCCTTTACTGTCACCTCAATGTATTCTGACGGTGAATGGCTATAGGGTTTAGTATTCCTATGTGGATTCAACCCCGCGTCTAAAAAGTGTGACCCTTTTTTATCAAAAGTGTGTGTGTGTGTGTCAGCAGAAGGGAGTTTAAATAGCCACTGTCCTTTCACTGTATTTTTCTCAAGCACACTGCCATTAGCTGAGCACACAGACACACACTCAGTGAAGGACAAATAAATGGGAGAAATTTAATTGTAAAACACATAGAGCTGGAGCTCCCTCTAGGGGTGGACAGCAGACGCATACTGGTACTGGAGTTCACAGGCCGTCAGCTCTTTTGGAAATTAAATTCTGACCTAAGCAGCTTTGGTTTTACAACCACATAAATATGGACTTTTCAATGTTGAATTGATGTTTCAAATAAATGTGGAATTAATAGCCAAATCCTTGGATGGCAACGAATCAGTGGACAGTTACACAAATTAGAAGTTCAGTACTAATCAGTGCCAAGAAGTCGTGTTACTTTTTTGACCTGGGGGACACCAATTAGCATGTTAATGATGGAAATCTCTTTTAAACACTTCAATCAAGACTCCCTTTTATAGCGGTGGAAAGCAGGCAAATGACATTTTAATTAAAAAAAACCCAGCTAAATCATGTTTAACAGTCACCCAAGATCAAATATGACATTGTCGTTAGCATCATTATACAATTTAACAGTAATAAATCTTTTGTTTTTGTCACTGTTTCTTCTATGACACCATAAACTACAGTATAAAAGTGCAAAATTATCATTTTTAACCGGATGCAGTTGTCAGTGATGTGATGTAGCTTGTTAGAATATACTGTAGCTGTGCTTATATATGGATCTGTGTGGGTGGAGGGATAACGAATTTCCAGGCTTTGTAAGTGCACAGGAGGAGAGCTTACTGGTAATTTTGAGTGGGTGGGAGGGAGGCTTACCGGTGGGCGAGAAAGTAACCAGGTTTTATTTTACAGAAGTGGCAGAGCAGACAATGTTTAGAGTCTCGCATGGGTGAGTAGGATGGGTATAATGCTTATTTGTAGTCGTGAGATTGGGTTTATTCATGTGTGAATATGCACAGAGCCTATTTGGAGGTTTTTGTGCATTTCTGGAAGAGTGTGTGTGCGTGTGTGTGTGTGTTTGTGTGGGAGTAGGAGGGTGTTTTGCCTATTCACAGTCCTCTGCTGGTGCATGAGAAGTTCCGTCAGTGACTTTGAGTTGCTTCAGCCTGCTCGTCACTCTTTTTCTCATCTGGTTGGACTCAGACCTGCAGGTCGCCTCCATCTGAAGCTCCCTCTGCTGCCTGTGACAGAGCAATTTAACATTACAGGTGGAAGAACTGAGGAAATAAAACTGGTTCAAAGGACTGATTGGCATCCAAACCCCATTCAATTTAAGCTTCAATAAGCAATAGTGTTGATTTTAGTCCTAACTTAATTGCAGCATTACAATTTAATGAAAAAAATGTTCTACATTTCAGTTTTAAATTAAAGTATCCTTGCCACAACTGTATTAATGTCATAATATGATAAAATGTCTTTTTGAAATCCAATAACTTCCTAGGAACATGTGATGAAAACACATTAAACTGCAGCATTACGTTTTCAGAAAATCAGTGTTTCAAATTAAAGCAATCTCTGCCACATCATCAAAATATGATAAAATGTCTGTCCGAGAGAATTAAAAACAATGGAATTTAATCAATTCCCAGAAATAATCATAAAAACACATAAAATGCAACATTAAAATAAAAAATATCATCACCTTTTTAATTGCAGTTTTCATTTTAAAGTAATTCCCACTACATCGTAAAATAATTTGTCAAAATTTGATTAAAAAAAGAGTCCCTCACTGCAGTTTCAAATTAAAGCAACCTCTGCCACATCATAAATATATCTCTGTTGTCAACCTATCCATACACAAGTATACATGAGGGATGTAATGCTGTTTACCAGGAGGCTACGGTGCAGCACTAAAACAGGAGGACACTAAACTGTGCAAGACATAAATACAGGACATAAAAAACATTAAGAAATAAACTTAACGAATCTGTGCATAACATAATAGCATAAGAGACAAAGACTGTAGTTCAAAAGCAAAACTAAACAGTATTAAAAATATGAGATGTCTGTCTAACAGGGTTTAAAAATTGAGGCAATCAATTCCCAGAAATAACAATATAAGTAAATAAAATGTATTAAAATAAAAAACACTAAAGAATTATTTCTTGTGTGTTTACGTGTATATGTATAAACTGCATTCTTTTATTTTAATTTATTTTATTCTTTATTCTATTATATTCTAAATTTAATTATCTGTGTATATGTTCTTTGTGTGTGCAGCATGAAGGAGTACAACTTATTTAAGTCATGCAATTCTGCATTATAGAACACTAAATAAATTACCTTGATAACAGCATCATATATTTGTGATATATGATGATAATATTATGATGTACATGATGACTTTATGTGATAAAAATGCATGTTATTAATATATAAGGTGAATAAATTAAGGTCGTATAAAGTGCACCCTTTTTGCTAGAATTGTACAAGGTTGAAACCTCAATCAGACACAATCTGGATTAATTTTCAAAGATAATTATGTAAATAGTTTATGTTTCGCTGCCGTGAAAAAGAAGCATAATGCAGCATGTTCCTGCTCCCAGGAAGCTTTTGTTGAAAGGAACTGCAGGTACACAATTTGCACATTCATTAACTTCATGTTTGGTTTATCCTGAGGACTTCCCCTCTTAAAACTACAAGTACAACATGTTTATAGCTCATCCTAAGAAGCACTATCTGTCATATGTATGTGTGTTTATGTGGCTGTACTTAAACATTCATGCTATTTATTGCATAGGAAGTTCTTCCTCTGTGTAAATATGCATTCATTGTACGTCTAAAATGTTCTCTAGCATCTCCGCTCTCTTTATCATTGTAACATACACATTGTGCCAGTAGACTCACCTGGCTGTCGTTCCTCTGGTGAGGTTGCTATTGGAGACCAGAGCCACCCCTGACAAGAACTGTGCTCTTATCATCTCTGGCGTTAGCTGGACTCCTGAGCCCTCACACCTGCACACGGACAAACACACAGTAGGAGCATGAAAGCATTCTTACTCGAACCCCGTCAGAAAAAGCTTCCAACAAGATAATCAATAGATATCGATGCTGTATGTGCTTACGGTTTGTCCATTAGTGGTGCCGGATCATCAGGGGGGCCAGCGAGGGGAGGAGGTGCTTTGAGTGGAAGTATATCTGTGTTGTAGTCCACGGACCTATAGAGGACACACACACTGCTTTTTTCCCCCCAAGAGCCAGACCACACATTACCAAATCAAGATAATGGTCAGATATCTACTCCATCTTACTTTAGATGAAAAGACCGCTTCGGGTTGTTTGGTATCTCAGTTTGAACAGGAGTGATAAAAGCACTCCCGACTGAAAGTTGATACCACTTACGGGCAAAACAGAATTAAAACACTGACAAGCCACAGGTTTGCTTTTGGGTTCATCCCTATTCTGGAATTCTGGTGCCACCAGCTGCAGAGGAATTAAAATTAAGTTGCAGTTTTATGACCCTGTGTGGTTCTGTCGTATTGAGTTGGAAATCCTTTTTTTTTATATAATTCACACATGATATGTGAGGAAAAACTCATACGTCTCTCTTTCTCCCGCTGACAAGTTGTTGTCAAGTTTATTAGCTCTATCTGTCCTCTCTGATTATGGCCACCTGACGTAAATCATATTGTTTGTCTTTGTTAGATAACTGGAGACACTGTGAATGTAACCTGAGAGGCAGCAATAGAGAATTAATAAGACTGAGCAGGGAGGCTGGGGGGGAAAAATCATTTCTCGCATGAAAAAAGAAGAATATATCTTCAGTTATCCTGCAGATCAGTGCTGACAGGCATAAAGAGAATACTTTGCTATGCTGGCCATCTGATTATGTAACACAGGGAAGGTGAGGAGGAATAGGAAGTAGACAGAAAGGTGAGGAGAGAGAGAGAGAGCTGCAGCAAAGCAGAATTCAGACCCACTAAATCATGTGAACAGTGGTTGCCCAGATTACTTAGACATCTTGTCAAATATAGACTTGAAATAGTTTCAGATCTCGCGGGGAACATCGCTTCATTAGCTCTGCAACTTTAAATTTCTATCGTGCAAGACAAATTACAACGTACATGAGATGATTTTTCTGAAAAGGGGCAGAAAGAGTGTTTTGCATACCTGAATGGGATTTGTTGTGACAGGGGTATATGGAGAAGCATACAGCGAGTGGAACACATGGGAGAGCCCCATGCTGCGTTCACTAATACACTACATCAAAATATCATAATTTATTCACTGTCCATTTAGACTAAAGACTGAATAAATCATTATTTCACAGTGTAAGTGAAGACAGTGTGCGGGGCTCTTTGCCTTCATATGACCTAGATTCTGCACACACAGAAAGTGTTTCACTTCATGTATATAACAGTGCCACAGGAAGGAGAATAAGTTTCTATCTATTAATCCAAATTATATATATTTAGTATAACACTAAAATCATATTTTCTTTAAAAAAAAAAGTTACTGCAGTGATTTCAACGCACATTACTTCAATCCAAAACTGAAATGTGGTCATTTGCATAGCAGTAAAGTGAAAATATGCATTTTTGTCAGTGTTTTGATGAAATCACAGGCTCTAAAACATCTCAACACTCAAGACCGATTTTGGAAATGCAACTTTAGGGGCCATTTTACAAAAGAAGAAGTGTTGAATACAAGAGGAACACACCTACTGCACAGCTTTCTTATTAATATCTTTATCAAATGCTAATTGGACCTCAGAGGTAAACTACCTCACAGGTGCTTTATTATTTATTTATTCATGTATCACTCCAAGTTTTTATGACTTTTTTCAATGAACTTGTGCACCCAGCTGTACTTGTGTCGTGTTCAAAGACAGAGTAGGTCCATCCATTGACAGTACTGAGTTCATGTTTACTATGGTTTCTAATTTAAAGAATCAAACACTATCAGGGGGGTAGGGGAACTCTGTAAGTCATTTTGGAGGAGACAGATGCAGCAGACACGTATTTCCTCCTGTGCTCTGTATATTCTTGTTTTAAACAATATGCAAATAACTTTATTATTAACTTTCCTTAAAATAATAATGTTTTTTTTTCTTCAGAAGACACTAATTACATAACTAATGTTTCGAGAAGAAATAAGTTAACATTTTGCTATGATGGTTGTTTCGTAATGCAGTTTATTCTTGGGGTCTCAAGGGACGCGAGTCTTGTATGTTAAATATGTTGTTAGAATTAGTGTTCAAAGGAGTTTTTCAAATGAAAATGTAATGGTGATGTAGGTTACAGTGCTGATGCCTACTCCTCCATCCCCTCAACTCTCCATAGTTTATATGAAGCAGCATCGTCATGAAGAAACCCATGTCAGGTCGCGGGTGAGAATGTTTTTACAAGGGCTTGGGAAAATGGCATTTGAAAAAGAAAATATGTTCATTAAAGAAACAAACGAAGCATGTTACAGATATAAACTGCAAATAAGAAGCCTGACAGTTTTCTGATATGTTAAAACTGTTTCAATCAAGCCATAAACAAACAGAAACAGAAAATCTGATTGTTCACATTTGAATGCTCAGAAGCTAGAGAATGATACGAAACCTCAAAAATAAATAAATAAATGATGGATCTGCCCATGAAGAAACTCAAAATTATTATCAGTTTGACCCACGAGTGAAATTCAGACTATACTGTATAATTATTTTGCATGAAAACGCGACATCTGACCATGCTAAAAATCCAGAGAGACTATAATGAAGTCATTATGCGTCTTGCTACTGCAGGGTCATGAGTTCAAATTCTTCCAGGGACGGGAAAGATATGGACAGTGGAAGTAAACAACAACCACTCTCCACTCTATGTAAACATTTCTGAGTAGTTTCTGGACCCACATTGGTGGAGCATGGGAACATCTGGATGAATGTACCCTCTCTTTTAACTTCTAGGTGGCTGCTGTCAATATGAAGGCATCCGTACTGCCTTGTTCACTGAATTAGACGAGAAATACTGGAGGAACTGGTACAGTCTAGTTTAATTATGACCTACCTGCGCACAGCACTGTCACTGGTGAGAGAGGGCTGTTTGGACAGACAGTTCATGGTAACTGAATTGAAGTTCTTCCATGTCATGAGCCCTGTGATCACCTCCTGTGGCCAGTGAAGAGAAAATAAGCCACATTTGCATCAGTCCAATCAGATATACAACAGGAGGGGATTGCTCATATTTCAAAAATGCCGGTTTTAATTAACAGGCGCTTCAGTCCGGCTACAAAATGCCTCTAAAATAATAAATATGATACTTGGTTCAAGTGCTTTTCGGATTAGACTAAAAGCATTCCAAAGAAACTCATAAACTGCAAAGAAAAGAAATTACCTTGCGGTCCAGAAACTTCTTCTGAGTGTGTGTCTTGCCACACACATTGCTCTCAAGGGCTGTATAGCTGCATAAGGGAAGAACTTTCAGGGTCTATAGAATGACAGTTAATTATATTTATTTATAAACGTGCTGTTGTTACCTGGGCAGAGGGCAGAGGTGGAACTCCGGGTCAGTCTCCAGGTATTTAGGGGTGACTTTGTAAGCCTGCACGCCTGGAGCTGGGTTCTAAAGCACACAATGTGATAAACACAGGAACAAAAGAAGTTTAAATACGCTGTCATATTTATATTCATCATGCATCCTGTGCAGAAAATCAGCCTTACAAAGATTCTGAGTGGGTTTGCTGTAAGAGGTTTTAGCAGAGCTTCAGGGAACTTGAATGTGAGACTGACACCCTCCTCTGCATTTTCATGCCGCTGCTCCTCCAAGGTTTCGGGCTCCGCTCTTGTGGGAAACTGGGCTCCGAGCTCACTGGGCACCAGCTCATCCTGAAAAGTGACAACACAGTGAGAGAAATGTTAAAAATCAAAGAAATGTTATGTTATGTTATGAATGAATAGGTGCTGCATAGTTACCGGAGCTCCAGTGCGAAGGGGTCTGGCCAAAGTGGTGGGGATATAGGAGCTAAAAGCCTCCCAGGCTGACACAGGTTGGTATCCCATAAGCTTATCATGCTGAGGAACCTAGAGTGACAAAACAAAACCAACCAATAATATGCCTCTAATACACCAGAACATAGAAACAGAGTAATGGCTTGCAGGCTGACTTATAGATTGCCATCAACAGAGATGAGGCACCCACAGAGCTCCATTATTACAATTGGATTTAGGGCATATTGCCATGTAGTAGATGAATTGAACACAGTTTTAAGTGTAAAGCCACAAGGCTTCTTCTTAGTCTCTTTAAGATAAAATAATACCACATTCATTTCATACAGACATGCGAAGACAAGCTCACACATTTAGATTGATGAAATGTGTGATCAGATAAGCAGAATTCATGCACTGTACTGTACTGTATTCTAACATTGTCATATTTTCTATTAATTATACCTGCGAAAAGGTGGCGGAGGAAATACTCAGATTATTTACTTAGGTAATAGTACCATTACAACAAAATAAATTTCACAAATGCAGCATTCAAAATCCTATATAAGAAAATTTAAAGAAGCGTTATCAATAAAAAGTACTTACAGTATAAAAGATAAAAGTACATTTTCTACATGAAAATTGCACCTGTGGTTGATATATTATTAAAAATTACATTATTAGACTGTTAACAATGATGCAACAATGTGTAAACAACATTTTACAACCGTAGCCAGTCAAACTACTTTGAACTACTACAGGTGGTGCACTTTAGTAGGCAAGGAAGTGGTTGCCAGATTAGGGATCGGGCCTCTTCAAAGAATCAAAAGATACTTCTGCAGTGTATGATGTGAAATGATTATGAAGAAGGGAAAACAAAGTATTGTTATACAAATTTGTGTTCATATTTCACTAATCTTTTAGCCTGCCATCGCCAGACTAATTAAAAATGCACCAGAGCAAATGAAAACACGAGCTTGGCAGATTCATCTGGCTTCTGGGCTAATTATCTTTGTTTTGTTTTTCTTCCCAACATATTGAAGTTGACCTCTTAAGGGCAAGAACAGTTATTGAAATGAAACCATGTGAGAAGTTTGGAGAGGAAAAGTGTCTTTGGTGGAACTACAAACAACAGGGCACAGGGTTATAAGCCAAGAAATTGGTAAACAGTGCCACTAGTTTAGTTTTTAACAATGTATTGTACTTTATAAGCTTATCGTGTTTTTTTTTTTAATGTAATGTCTTGATATTAAGCAGTAAAATTAAGCAGCCAGATAAATATAACAGTATTAGTATGTATTAGTGTATGACTAACAAGTGCAGTATTTCTTTCTGACATGAAAGTGGAAGTATATGGTCTCAAATACAAGTGTGCACATTATTACTTTCCACCACTGCTGCAAGGTAAATAATTGCTGTTATATGATTGTGATGTTTAGATGACCAAATACCTACTTGAAGCTTGAAGAAAGGAGTATGTGTTGTGACAGTCACATCAATAGGATCCACAGGCACTGCCTCCAAATTACTGGGAGCCTAGAAATATCAAGGAGACAAATAGCTTTATTTGTCCAATTGAACACCGCGGCCTTTTCTCTGCAGCACATCGGGAAAATGGAGGATTTAATCAAAGTGTGAGAAACCGAGATTCCTCCGCAGTTAGATCAAAGACACCTTTCGAAGGAAATTATGAATGAAAATTGGTCCATGTGGATGACAACAGCCAACACTCACTCTTCATTGGTACCTGAACTATATTGTTATGTAATATTGTAAAGTGCAGTAAGGCTGTAATTTTTACACTTTGGTTATGTCACATACTCACCAGAGGGTCATCTTCAAGAGGGAAAACAGGGAAAGTAACTGGAAAGACTCTGTCTGGCGAGATCTCAAGCTCAGAAGTCATGTCCTTTTTAACTGAATGGAAACAATTAATAGATGGCAAAAGTTAACGTCTACATTTCATTATTTGTTCGGGTCAGTGGGAAATGCATGACTAAATGCACCAGAAATAGCCCCATCCCTCAGGCATGCATGTATGTTCTCATACATAAACTCATAATAACCAAAGGGGGTTTCATTTCAATTTTTCCCTCTCTAGGAATAAATTCAATTAAGCATGCTTTCCTGACATGGCATAACGAGATTACTCCTGAATGAGAAGATCACAGGATAATCAAAACCTTTCTTTGCCGAGGGCGGGTTCTTCATACTGTCTGACAGTGTCTTCAGACAGGTCAGTCTGTGGTTCATGCGACATCGGATCACTACCTGGAAGAGAGAGAGAAGAGGACATGGTGTTACTGGACTTTAACATCCACCTCCACTAATCCCAGGAGAGGTATCACAGAGAGATTTCACAACTTTACTGCACACCCTTCGACTTTTCAGACTTCTCTCTACCTAGTATTGTTCAACTAATCTGTGCTTTCATCGTCAAAATTAGGACTAACTAATATGTAAGTGGTATGGGATAATCATTTATACACTTAAGAAACCTATCAACTATCACTTGGCTCACTGTAATAATATTCATGGACATCATGGGAATATACAGCACGCTGTGAAGAAGATACTTAAAGATGATTAGAACAAAAACTCAAATCTCGTCACCTTAACCTTCCATCAAACATGAAGCACACAGTCTTGAGACATATTCCAATTCAAAATTGTCAGATTTTGTCATAAAACACAAGATCTAACTCCAACTCTCCAACTTGCTGTACACAACGCAGCTGCATCTGCGTTTTGTGACAAACTTTTTTCTGGAGCCGCACATGTGTAGCACCAATTGGGCACTTGAGAAAAAGCTTGATTGACTTGTTTTGTAATTGCTTAATCAAAACATCCATTACAATGATTCGTTATGCCCAATTACTCACAGTTAGAAACTAGATAAATGTCAATTTTATACCAAAATTCCTTCCAATTCCAACTTTTCCTAACTTTTCCATGAGAAAAAAACCAAATAACTACTTTTACTTGTTGCTAGAAAAAGAGAGGTGGTCTCGGCTCTTCCTGTGGCTTTAAGAGGCCATGTAAGATTACTCAACTTACTGGAAAGGACCGTACCCAGGAAAATTGACTGTAAAGAATATTATACACTTAGTGTGAGGAGTTTACACATGGCTGCACTAAAGGGACAGGACCGCAGGGACACTAGCCTCTCTCCTCAGGGAAGAGGAAAGTGTGAGTGATGTATGTATGTATTTGTGCATCCAAGGAAATGTTCATGCATGTGTGCATTTGCACATGTACCTCAGTGACTGTACAGTACTTAGATGTGTGTACCTTGCGTGCTGCCTGCTGGAACAGTGTGAGGGTTCTTTGTCCCAGGTCCCACCGATAACTGGAGCAAAACTGGAAGGATGGGGCTCCCTCGTGGACCTAGATGAGGTTAGAAAAGACATTTATAGCTGACTTTCATATGCTCGCTTGGCTTTCTTACATTGACTGCATATGAAAAGGACCATAGAGTGAAATTTCATGAGGTCTCAGCATCGAGTATTTAAATGGAAAAAGATAGTAGGACTGTTAATGTGAAAGTCAGATTGAATTAAACTGCAGAAGGGGCCGTAAGCAACAACATAAATTTCAGTCAGTGGTTCTCAAACTGTGGGGAGGCCCCACCTGGAGGGGCTTAGAGCCACTGCAGGGGTGCCTGGATGACAAGGGGGAAAATATGGAGTGAAACGATATATATAGGGAAAATAAACAAACAAGAGTTTGCTGATGCTGCAGTGCTGACCTTCATTTCCCTAAAATTCAACTTGGATCCTTATTTATTTGTTGCTTCCCTTGTCATTGCTAATGACTGATAACAAATTATGGGGTGGGGGTTGTGAAGTTTTACACAGCTTCTGAAGGCCAGAAAAAGCTTAAGAATCGCTCATTTAGGCGAAGACCACGGAGAGAAAGGTTTCATTTTATCAGAAAATGTGAAAGTTCTGAACCAGCCTGGGAGATGAGTAAACACAACACAACACAACACAGTCCAGGTTTACCTGTCCAGCTTCACAAAGTACTCGTCTGGAGGAGAGTTTAGGTGGTCCTGCAGCAAAGTCTTCTTCCTGTCTTAAATCTCCCCTTTTTACCTTCAACAAAATCAGCACAGCATGATTAAGGTCTACAGTCTCAGGTCATTTCAAAGTCCACAGCCATGCTAGCTGCTCTGTGAGAGCTGTGCTTTCAGCTAAAGGCTATTAGCTAGTTTTACATAAAGTAGCTCACTATCAAATAAGAGACAACTTCTGCTACCACAGTCTTATTATTGCATTGCTTCCCTTTTGTCACATACAGTTTTAAGGATTTACGCTCCTTCCCCATGCACAGTATAGTGCGTCACACTGTCAGATTTGGCAAGGAATCTACTATTAAATGCTACAGTACAAAGGGACATTGGTAAATTGTATAACAGTGAAAGCAGATGCTGTTCTGACAGTGACAGATAGTGCAAGGTCAACAGAAAAAAAAAAGTTCCATGCTTATCATCTACACTAACAGTGCCTTGACTGAAGAGTCAACATCCTCTTTGTCACAGCAGGTAATAAGCTGATGGGATATGTCTTAATTCTGTGAAACCTCAGCAGCCATGACTACTGATGCTGTGGATGAAGGTCTTATTTGTTTAGCAGAATGACAGATCAAGGCAACACAAAATAATTTGGCAAAAACATTGACAGAGGCAAAAGAGCAGGACGGTTCACGTGGCAAGTTATTAAAGTTCAGACTTGCAGTTAAAATTCCAAAGAGGACCTACAAAGAAGATAGCAGCTTTTCCTCTCATAAAAGTTCCTATAAAACACCAAAGTGAGGTGATTTGAATCTGTAAAAGAAAAGCGTACATGGAGGAGGACGCATTTGTGCATTATAAACAGAGCAGGTGGAGAGGAGATGGGGAGGAAGTGCTGTTAAGTGTCTGTGAGAGTTCTGTCAACTGTTCGAATAACTTTTTGTGAGTAACCTCTCTCACATACACACACAGACATATTTCAAAACTGATGTTACTTTGGCTGAGTCTGCACATTTCCACTGTGACTCTCTGTAAAATCAATCATAGAGGCGGCATGAAAATCACAGTGTGGAGCTAATAACGCTACAACTGCATCGTGTTATGGCATTTGCATGCATGTCTTGTCTAGCATAAGCGATGAGCTGCCCACACGTCCAGTAAATGTCATGCTGAATGAGATGGGAAAACAAACTCAAACGGGGGACTTGAAAAGGTCTACTGCAACAAAGCCAAAAAAATATGTTCTACTACAAGCAGTAATTAAGATGATCAGGATTGGATCCACACAGATTGCTCTGTACTCACTATATAAGATAATACTTTCTGACTAAAACTTCCTGCAGGATTTTCATTCCTTCCAACTATTTGTTCACAAAAGCTGACTCTAAAGGACCAGAAGGCAGCCATTGAGCAACGGTTCAAGTGATAGTTCAAACGAAGCGGGGTTATAAGAGGTGCTCAGTAATCAGTGTTTTACTTACTGTAGAAAACGGTCAGCAAGCCTCCAGTTTGGAGACACAGAGAGGACTAGCAGAAGCTAACCAATGTACTGCTGTGGACAGGGTCAGCAACAAAAGGTATTTTAGTCACCTAACCACTCCATTGAGTTTTTTAAGGTGGAAATCTTTGTGTCTAAAATACGTTTTGTTGCTGACCCTGTCTGCAGCAGTACATTGCTTTGCTTCTGTGTTGGTGTCTTTGTTTCTCCGAACAGGTGGCGTGACGTCCACCATCTACTGCATCGATAAATACCTCACACAACCTCACATTAAATAATCACAACTATCCCTTTAAATCAGAGGTTTTCAAACTGTGAGGCCCTCCTGATTGGGTTCACTCACCAACACAGTCAAAGCTGCAGCAGTGGCTGTAACACACAGTTCATAGAGGCAATTAAGGTACTTTAAAACCCTTACTGCCAGATTGCTGCAATTTGCATCAAAATTGACACTCCTTCTGTGAGTCATAACTCAGTCAAATCTGAACACAAGGACATGATACACATATTTTTAGATTCAGTGTGACTAACACTTTCAGGGAGGAAGGATATCATTATCACCGATGCGTATAACAAATAAACTTCCAGGAATCTGCTTATAGAATCATAGAAAAAAAAAACGCCCCTTTAACACCAGAACTTGCATGAGAATCATCACATTTTTAAGTTTTCTTTAGTATCAAAGTGACCCAGAGATCATTGTTGTCTGTACATCCATAGGTACACTGCAAACAGGAACTGCTAACAGCCACTTTTAATGGTGCCATTTTGCCCAAGTGTAAACAAATGCAAAAAAAAAAACATTTCTAAAACTTTGAGCATAATCATCTCCCAAATCAAAGTAAGGCAGAGAATAATAAAAATAGGATGGCGATGCGGTTGTCTCAGTTTTGGGCTCTAGATAAACCATTCTGTAAATCAACTCACTGTACGTGTAGCAATGGGCAGACTGTTTCTCTCTGTTCACAGTGAGTGAAAATCTTACCATGTATTCATGTAGTGTGATCTCTCGCTCCTCCGCTACCTGCTTCCTGGTGTGGTCTGACACGGGGTCCTTACCAAGATGAACTTGCCTGAATGAAATGCACATATATTTTAATTAGGCTGTCATCTTGAAAAAAACAAAACAAAAAACAAGCGATATACTGAAAAAAGACAGTATGTGACAATATAACCCAGCTCAAAAAACAAAACATATTTCTTATATACTTCCCTGCTTGGAAGGTTTAAAGTCATGGCCTTTAATTCTCAGTTGATATAGTCAACTTTGAAAGCTGTTGTCCAAAAGAAAGAATGAAAATCTCTAAGAAAGAGTTAAAGTGTCTCTGAAAGAAGGTAGAGCACTGTTTGAAGCGTGAAGGTGAATTTTGAGGCCTGTGTCCAACAGAGAGAGTGAAAAGCTTGAAGAAACTAAGCTCAACTGTCTGGTCCAGTAGCTCGGGATAATTTAAGACTGTGACGAAGTTCTAAGGTTGTGTGTTTGACTCTTATGAGGCTCAGTGAATTTTGAAGGGCGCCGTCCAAAGAAAAAAGTGAAAAGCTCTGAGAAACAGTCGTCTGATCCAAGAGCTCAGGTTCAGAAAGTGAAAACCTCTGAGAATCTGTCTACAGCTATTTGATTCAATCACTCAAGTTGTAGGAGGACTGTTTAGAATCTGCAGGTTGTGTATTCGGTCCTTATGAAATTCAGTGACTTTTGAAAGTCGGTGCCCAAAGGAAAAAGTGCAAACCTCTGAGAACCAGAGCTTAAAAGTCTGAACCAATTGGTCAGGTTGTTAGAGGACGGCTTGGTCACAGAATATTATCTTTCCCAGAATGTCTTCAACATTGGGCAAAAGCAAAAATCGCATCTTCACCAATATTTTGCCTTTTCTTGAATTCTATATATGACTTTATCTAAATTGTTAGTATTAATAAGTGCAGTTTGACCCACCATCTGTTGTGGTTGGCTTGCTCCTCCTTCACGTTTTGTTGAACCTTTTTCATGAAGAGGGCCTCCTTCATCTTCCTGTTCTGCGGACCAACCATACTGCCACAGGATATGGCTGAAGTGAAGGGGATACCAGCAAAATAATAAGACATGAGACATACTTTGACATGAAATACAATTCGCTTCATGGCAACTAGCTGGAAAAGATACTGTGCAAATGGAAAATATAACAGGACCTTCGTACAAGTAACAGCTTTGCTAAGGTGACATGTACAGTAAATCACATAAACTCCACAACAGCTGAAAGAGCATCTGATCATTGGGTGACATCTACCTTCTTTCAGGTCTTTAGAGGTGAATTTATTGGTGTCTTTGATGAGCATCTTGGCCACCCCTGCAGGGGTACAGACATCCACTGGAGGCTTCGGTCCAGACTGAACGCCAGCCTGATCTCTCAATGTCTAGAGAACAGGCAAAGCAATACAGCAAGAAATGAATTATAACACAAACCACTGCAGGGGATTATCAACAAAAGAATGCACTAAAGTACAGTTCAATCCAGTGTTTTGGATTGATGGTTTTACCCGAACAAAAGAAAAAGACAAATGTGGAACCAAAACTAAAAATGTTCCCAAATGAAACAGTTTTCAGACTGGGGAGAAAAAAGCTGCATATAATAATAAAAAAAAAAAACCTGTTAAAAGAAAATGAGGTTCTTTCTTTGCTCGTCTCCTTAATCAAAAATGAAAAGTGAAAATGAATTAATTGAAGTAAAAGACTAATAAGCACATCTTACACTGTACTTATATAAAGACCTTTACATTTTTCATGAAGGAGCGAGAGAGCTTCTCATAACTATTTTCAGCATAAGAATGAAGTCATTAACCCCTTCAATGAGCACCCACCAACCACTGCTTCACTGCATTTCATTTTACATTTAAGGAAAAGAGAAAACACATACACTACCTTTGACTTGTCAGCCTCTTTGGTTGACCTGTATTTGGTTTTAGTTCGAGGAGGCACTTGGGTGACAGGTGAAGGTCTTTTGCTCTCTGCAGGCGCTGCATCTCCATGACTCAACTGCGTTCCCAGATCACTATCATGCAGAAAAATAAGTACATAAAGTTACTTCTGATGGATTAACACTTGTTTTACATTTGTAAATATCTGCTACTGTACCACCAGACTACAGCACATCTTCCCTCAGGTTGTGGCACTGCTTAATTCATTCTTACCACTCCTCTGTGAGAAATAGTTGTATATATTTTTATTTTGTTTATCTCTTATATGTGATTTTTTTTTTTCCATTTTCTTTTTTATTGAAAGATTAAGACATATAGCAAACAACTGGTACAGTATTTGTCTTTGCTTTCATATAATATACTAATAAAATAAAATTATTGACAATGATGGTTAAAAAATAGCCTTCAAACATCAGATCAAAAATAAGAAAAAGAAATGAATATGTGCAAAATAAAATCAGATCAATTCTAATTCTCATGTGTAGTACTATTCTCCTTGTACTCTATCCTAATAATCATATTCAAATCTTGGTCATAAAAACCAAAAACAAAACAAAAAAAACTGTTACCAGTATACCTAAAAAAAACAAAACACACAGAACATTTCAACATCTGTAGCTGTGAACCAAGGGGTATTTTAATTTAAATACTTTATCAAATAAAGTCTGATCTAATTGGAGTTATATACTCAATCCAATTTTTCCATAGTTTCTTGAATTTGTCCTGTTGTAATCTAAGAGAGAATGTCATCCTCTCCATCACATATATATCATGTATTACATTAACCCAGTCGTCAACTGTAGGTACCTCTGTCCTCAACCATCTTCTGGTGATCGCCTTTTTGCTTGCAATCAACATTGTCTTAAACATATATTTATCCCCAAATCTTGTAAATGGTATATTTAATTTTCCCAAATACAATACCTCAAATGTAAGTGGAAGTTCGACCTTCATTATTTTGTCCATATTATATGTGATTTTTATGTGTTCACTTTGAGTACAAAAGGAGGAACTACATAAAAATCTTGCTATACAGCTATATAAGGATAAATGAATGCCTTGTGTCTGTATGTGGGCCTTTTTTTAGGTGGATAAAATACGTTTTGCTGTGTCGACCGACTATGGATAAGTACCTCATACAACCCCTCTTCAAAAACTATCCCTTTAAATGACCACAAAGTTGACTCAACACTTCTCTGTCACAGTGTCAACATCAGCTTCACATTAGAGGTGTCACAAAGATTTACAACGTGTAGCTTTACTGCGCACCTGTTGTACTAGACCGCATTAAATTGATTAGATTCATGGAAAATGCAACACGGAAGCAAAGTCATTCAAGATATTAAAATCATCATCACTGTTTATTTTAGGAATAGCGTCCATCTCACCCGGCAACGAGCAAGTGTCTGACATTGGTTCAAGCTGGAAAAACATTGGCTCGAGCATATATTTCTTCATCTTTTACTTGCACATATCTCATCTTTTATTTGGTTCCACCGCGGGGAACAACAAACAGAGGGGGAATGTTTTATATGCTAAACATCCATCGGGAGGCATATCCATCTTGATATCACTGCACCAGCTACCAAGCTATTTTCATGAATTATTAACTTTCGGCCGAGATAACACCAAGACAGTGCAGTGGATGGAGCCACTGCTGTGTGATGGATAGCACCCTCTTTCTCATGGGAACAGAATTAAACATTAGGTTTTACACTGGCTGAAAAAAACAAAAACAAATGGGAACTTGTAATCAGCACACAAGGCCATTTTCTCTTAATCCAGTTTGGTGCATGCTTTTACCCTCAAATGAACCACCTAATTGCGTAGTTAGGTTGAACATACAACCTGAGAGCTGTTATCATTACTGGACAGAAAGAATAAGCAACAGCAAGATGTCTGTCTGATTCTATTTTCGCTAAAGATTTCTTACAGAGTGTCAATAAAACCCAGAGAATGTCTGTGAACTTGTGAAGTGAGTATGATTACGCAAGACAAGATATCATAGTATGATCAAGATAAGGCGTACTACAATAGAGGAAAAACACATCACCACCACCCTTAAATAAATAATTTCTGCTGGCTCCTGCTCAGCTAAGGTGGAGTCAGTGGCGATACTGGTATCTGCGCTATCTGTGCACCTTTAATGCCGGTGGTGAGTCTAGAAAGAAGACCTAAAATCTTGATATGTTACATAGCTGGCAATTTTAGCTTTAAACATGTTCATCAATCAGCTGCTCTAATTACCTGAGGACAGCCAGATGAGGGGCGCAGCTCCCAGTGATGGTGCAGAGGAAGGGTTTGGTGTTGAACTGTGAGATGACCAGCTGGATGGTGACCTGAGAAGTCTCATATTGGAAAGGACTGAAGGTCACGATGATCTGCACTTCATCATTGGCTGGTATCACACCTGGAAGAACAGAAAAAAACAAAAACAAAAGGGGGTGGATGGTTGTTAGTGTTTGTAATGCCCCTTACTTATTACTACTATTACTATTACTATACTATACTACTATTAGATGTTGTAACATGGCCATGACTTATTGTCTATGCAAAGAGAAAAAAAAAAACATAAAAAGCACATCCAAAATAAGAAACTAATTTGTATCTCTTCTTCTTCTCACTCCAGGTTTGTACAGAGTAAAGCTGCAGCTGTAATTCAAATCCCAAGTGCTGGTTCCGCCATGTGTTATGATGCTTCCCAGACCATGAATACTGCTTAGTGTCAGTGTGTGGAAACAGGAGGCATCCCTCATGTTCTGTTGTGACTTGTTTAATACACAAAACATACCAGTCCAAGCTTTTGAGAGAACGCAGCTTTCCAGATGGGTTATGTTCTTAATTTAGTAGGCTGAATAAGAACCATGTTGTCACACTGGCATTAAAAAACATCGGCTACAAAATGTACAGTAGAAATCATGTCACTGCAAGTAAATGCACCACCTTTTGTGTTAAATAATTTCACGAGTCCGTACCTGAAAGGGGATGGATGGAGAAAGCCTCATGGGGCTGAATAACGTACACCTGAAACTCAAAGTCGATGGGACAGCTGCATCTCAGAGGAATAGCATGATGAACTCTAGAGACAGGTGGAAAAAAGAAATTAGATGTTGGTTTTTTTTCTATGATTTAACACCAGCGGGTGAAAGGAAGCATGGTTGGCTGTATGGAAGAATACAAAGAGACAGGCAAGCCCTGAGGCAGACACGAGGTCAAAAAATAGTCCATTGAAGATCCCAGTACACACATACTGTACGGTACACACACACACCTTTGTCCAAGTGGTACGGCTGATAGGTCAACGCGAGGAGGGATGTCCAGGTCATCGATGACAGGGTAAGCATGAACTGGAATTAACAGGTTCTCTTCCCCCTTGGAAAGGACGGAGTCAGGTTGAATGAGCAAGAAATAGAGAGAGGAAATATGAAGAGGGTGAAAGAGAATATCAGAGATAAGAGAAGACTCAAGTAAACAAGGGAATGCATCATCAAAAGAGATAAGTAAAAACAATTAAGAATTGTTCCTCTGGTTGTTTATGAGACCAGGGTTCCTACACATCTCATTATTTAGAAATTCTAGACTTTTCCAGACTCCAATTCTTTCTGTAGATTTCTCAGACCATTTTTGACATTTGAGTACAAATATCTAGGTGTTCATTATGTAAATAAACAGTTTTAGAATCCAACTATTAATTGTGATTATAACTGCCAGAAGACTATGACATATGACGGCTTTTTTTTTTATTTATTTCCCCCAAACAGTATTAGTTGACTGCAGCTGACTCCAAGTCAAACAGTGACATGTGAGCTACTAACCTTGCAGTGAACCCGAACACAGTCATAGAAGTAACGCCATTCGTCGGGACAGAATCTGACCTTCACTGTATAGGCGAGGCCTGGGATGAGTCGATACTTGAGAGAAAACAGATAAGGCAAGGTGGAATCGTCAGAAACAAACACTGATTGCATTAATGGACAAGTGGAGTCATAATATTATATTCAGGTCAGCAATTTGTAATGAAGGAACAAAAAATACCTTTTTGGTGTAAGATGTTTGGAAGTGCTTGGTTTGGGTGGGAATGATATGAATATTCATGACTTCAGATGAGATGTTGATTAGTTTCTGAGGGAGAGGAAGGAGGAGAGAAAAGAATAAATTCATTTCCATCCAATCATGTGCACTTGAGAAATCCATTTCCATATTCTGGATGCTTACATCCAGTCTGCAGTGCTTCCTCATCACGCAAATAGGGTGAAAAATCAGTGCCCATTCAATTAAATCAAATTTATCCTCCATGGAAACGAAAAGAGCCAATTTTTTAATGGGACAGGATTTTTACAATTACTTAAATGCTTTCTACATTTATTTTTATTATTATTAAATACGACAGCACTCAACTATAAGCATTGCCCACTCACCAGGGCAAGTAAAATACCATGTCAGGCAAGTAAATCTGGCAACTCACTCACAAAAATGTCAGAAAATACCATTCTCAGTCTTTCAAAGATGGAGATTTTCTGCCTTTCTTTAGTATCACAATAAACCGAACATCTTTGGGTTTAAAATGGACAAAATGAGGCATTTAAAGACTTCACCCTGGGCTCTGAAAGCTTGAATGGACATTTCTCACTATTTTAGAGATGTTGCATCCCTAGTTTAAATATAACAGTTAACCTTAGTCATTGATGTTATTTGATAATTGCTAATAAATAATTTGTACAGGGGCAAGTAAAAATTGACCTCAGGCAAGACTTGATCGAGCAACTGAAAAATAAATGAATAAATAAATAAATAAAATTAATGCTCACCCCCTCTGTTGCATCCTTTTAAACAACGATATTATTAAGAACTATACTTGCATTTACTGTTGTTTCCTTGTATTGGTCTTTATATGTTGATCTGTTGCCTCTGACATGCACTTTGCCAGTGAGTTTTTGAGTTGTGTATATAGACTGAATAAGCTGCAAATGAATAGTCCTTCTTGAGATCAATAAAGCTGTCTGAATCTGAATCGTAAACAAGACATCTATACACTGTACACTCATGTGCAGCACTGGATAAGCAATTTCACTTGTTCCTCCTCACCATTTCAGCACACACTGATTGTAAATTCTGCCATTGCTACTGCACAACCCACCAGTGTCCCTGCGTAAAGCCTTGGATGCTACACTCAGCCGTGGTGACAAAGAAGTACTCCAGATGGAAAAAGCTTACCATCAAGGAGAACTAAGAGACCTAAGACCTGAGTCTGTCTTCAAAGACATATGTTGTAGCAGGTCCATCAGATACCTTGAGAGTGTTTTGCTCATGGACACTTTGAAACTTCAGTAGCACCAACATGCATCAGCAGTCCAACATATGGATATGATGCATATAAATTCCTGCCACAGTGGAGCCCAATCTCATCCACATCGCACATCAAAAGAGCATCAGACAAATCACTGTCTATTGTTCTACTGAACTAAAATAAGTAAATTGTCTGTCCAATTTGGCCTGTGAGTAGCACAGTAAAAAACTAATGGTAAAAAAATCCAAGAATATTCAAATCTGGGCAGTATTTTCCTCACCACAATCTTTATGTAATCCTTCTCTAGCTCAAACCCACTGAAGTGAAGCTCTGGGGGCTCTGCTTGGATCAGGCTGTTGCTTTTCAGTCTGGCATAGATTTCTATGAGGGAAGAAAAAAAGAATTAGGCTTTTTGCATAACAGAAAGCTGTTTGAATGCAGGCTTTTCACACCTGTAAAGAGGTGTTCTATACATATGATTCAACTAACCCAAAATAAGCAGCAATGTAAACTGACAAAAGAGACACAGCACCCTTGTTCATTTTCTGTTACACAACTAAAGGAACTAGATCTTCTACCTTTACTTGCAGTCTAATAAACAGCATTAATGCACACTATCAGAGGGTTTCAGAGTTTGTGCTTAATATGTACTTGATTCCAGTAGATGATTGGGAATGTTGGCTCTGCTCCTGCTCTCCTCCACCAGCTGGCTCAGAGGCAGAGGAGTCCCCCTCCTGAGAGGCTCCGGGAGTATCTGCGGGGCAGAGAGGGCCACCTCCATCCTGGCAAAAGGTCAGCTCTGGCTGCTCATGAGAGATATGACAGAAGGCTGGAGGACAATCAAGGAGAGAGCGGCATGTTGGGAAATATTACGTTAGTAAACCTATGAATTTATAATCCGAATACAGGAGCAAAGACATGGAAGGACAGCAGGTTATTTGTAGAGTTAATACACTGAATTCACTTGAGTGTTTAAATTTATTCATATGCTTTTACAAATTCACTGTCATACTGTTAATATGAACGTGCAGAGAATGTGCAGTAGTGGTATTACAACCCCTTCACCTCTGCAAAATTTGATGACTGGATTCAATTTAATTTCTAAAAAGAAGTAAATCATGTTTTCATATGGAGTTACATATTTATACATATGTATGCAACTGGTGTCTGCATCACTTTTAAGACTACCAAGTAAGATATAGTGTTTTAGCCTTCATAGTTGCTATCAAGATTCAGAGATTGATAGAAAAACATGTGATTTGCAATAATGACACTGAGACTGTCTGTCATGTATTTTATGACTACCTGTGTATAAAATTATTTTGGTTAGCTATAGAATATTTCTTTAAGATGCTGACTGATTCAACTGGTCATTTAGAAAACACAAAGTATTTTATAAGAATGAAACTGATTGTATAATACTTTATTTCAAATCTCTTTATCTTATGTTGTTGATACTTCATTCGCAAATGTAAATGGCCTAAAAGATAAGAGAAAGATATCATTAACTGTTATGTACAATAATATTATAAAGGGACTACATCTTCTGTTATCATGTTGCTCTATTAGGCCCTTTTCACACCAGCCATATTGATATGAAATAGTAAACACAGGTGTTACCAATGATACTAATTAAGGTCCCGTTTTATTTAGTGTCGCAGGGACTTTCCAGTGAGCCAACATGTACAATAGCAGCAAATTGACTCTGTTTGACCTGAATATAACGGAACCAAGGAAGCTAACATCAGCAAAAACTCAGATGTTGTTAGCTATTAGCTTAATTTAACTATCGTTAACTTAAGCAGAGGCTTCATAGCAACAGTTTTCTCAACTTCTCATGTCAAATAGTTAACAGTGGAGCTTCAGAACTTACTTAAGTTTTAGACAGCGGGTTGCCTTAAGTTGCTCAGTTAAATCAGCCATATTTAATCTGTTTTCGTATCAGAATCATTTCATTTAGACATCTTTCTCCTTTGTTGATAGAAAGGACCGCACTCTCAAACACTGTCGTTACCATAGTGACACTGGTGCGCTGACGGGGGCGGGACCAGCGACCTGTGGGCAAATACGATTTGTTGGCTGCGAGCGAAATTCAACTTTGTCAATTCACCGGAATACGACCAGAAGCTGGCCACTATACCTTCAAAATAAAAGCATCTCCTATAAACACATTGTTGTATGTATTGCTCGCTTTATTTTTTTTCTGAATATGTGCAGTGAAAATACACCGCATAATTTGACGTTTTTTGCTAATGCTCCGTAAATTAATATACTTGAATTTATGCCATATTTAAGCGCGCCATTTACTTTATTTTGAAAGCCAAGATAGGAAGTTACAATTTTGCTTTATTTACCTTGGTTTATCAGATTGTCCTGAAGAACACTGTACATAATTATCGTCACTCTGAGCGGGCCTATGTTTGATTTTCTGACCTCATATATCTGCTGCATGGCAGAATGCTTTTAATCAGATATGAGGTGAGGACGCAGGCACCTATCTTGATAGCGGGGGAAAAAAGAACCTGCCGGACACAATGAAAAAAGTTGGACTTGTTGGAGTGTTACTTTTGCCACAGGTGAGAAAATGTATGTTTAAATTAAATCTGTGAAAAATCTTAAGAGCGAGTGCATTATTATCTTATTATCTTTTTTTTTGTGCAGGCAAAATGGTCTTCAGGGTGTTATTCTCATGTTAATCTTGTGAAGGAGGAGGAAAGGTGCTTGCAAGATCTGCTGTTTTTAACACACGAAGCAACAGGTGAGTAAAATTATTTCTGTTTTATTCCTACTGTCTTATCCTAGGCTTATAAAAAATACAGAATAAATCAAGAGTCACTGCTCAGTTCATATTTACACTGAAAAAATGTCGATGATCTAAGAAATGAAACAAATATTTGAATTAAGGCTTTTTAACCTATAAAATATTTTATGCAATGCTCTAATGACACCTAGTGGCCACATGATATACTGCACCCTGAAATCCACAAAACTTGTATTTGACAGAATGAATTTATATTGAAAGATCAAGATTAATCTAGCATGGGATGTCTTTTTAGTCAGTATTAAATAAAATAAATAAGGCCATGAAATAAATAAATGGGACAATACATATATAAATACATGTTAATATAAATAAATGACTCAATAGTTAAATAAAAATAAATACATAAATAAATAGGCTTTTATCTTAAAAATATGCTTTTCAAATTACTTATTTAATTTATTTCAGGATGATTTATTTCATAATTCCAAATTTCTTTATTTCTGTAGACTTTTATTTTAATTACACCCAACACTGGCATGTGGATCGGTGGGATAACCATATGCCTTTATCTTGCATATAACAAATGGATAATAAAAAAAAAAAGCTGGGACATAAATGTGTCATTGGAAAATTAAAGTCCCCTGAAATAAATAAAAGTAAAGTATCAATTTAATCGCCCTATTTATTCATTTATTTATTTTAATTATTGACTATAATTCAGCAGTGATAATCCTGAAATTCAAACATCAAATCAGAGATATAATTTTTATTAGTCACTGACTTTTTATTGTCATTATATCCATCAGAAAACAACACCAGTGTGCACTGTAAGGGAATGTGGGATCAGCTGAACTGCTGGCCACCTGCGTCTCCTGGGGAAACTGTCTCTCAGCCATGTCCGAACCATGAGATTTTCAGCTCGGAAAGTGAGACATGACACATGTACTCGCATGCAGACAACAGTTACCTCACACCACATTACACTGGTTAATTATTTGCCAGGAAACTAGTCTGTTTTACAAGGAACTGAGAAAGCTTCTCCGTCTCAGGGTCTCTATCCAAACATTCAGCCATAAAACACTTGTGTACACAGAGACCAGGTAACACAATGGAGTGCTAACTTTATACTGGGAGATAAGGATGAGAGATGTCGTAATAATTTATTTGAAGAACCGGAGGTTTATTTAAGCACCTGAAGAGGGAAAGCAATTGTTTTGCATCTTTTTACTGTCCAGTAAGTTCAGGTTTGTGGACACAGATCTACACACCTGACCAGCAGGGAAAACAACCTCGTGAGACATAAATTTCCAGGGTTTATTTGTTGTTCTGTCTGTAAGAACAGTGACAGACAGGATTTTATTGCTACTTTGCAGGTAAAGTGCACCGCAACTGCACTGCCAATGGCTGGACAGACCTGCTGGTCCCATATGAAGACGCATGTAGCTACACCTTCAATGAGACACTCCACTTCGTTGGAGAGGTCAGTGGTAACTAATATGCATACAGCATGTGTAGTTAATGCAATATAAAGTATAACCATTCAGCACAAAAGCACTAATTTTGCTTTTGCATTAGCATTTTAACATTTGACCTTTATCATAGTCTGAAATACAGGATATATAGTGAGAAAATACTGGCAATAACTTTCCACTATGAGCCAAAAACTTTCACTTAGGCCTCTCAAGCCGCTGCACTGGTGCACACGGGCTGTTTTACCGATGTTAGTGTGTTAGATATATTGTTAAATCATGCTGTTTGTTCAGTCCTCAGATTCCCATTTGTATTTCTCCTACGTGAAGACCATGTACACAGCTGGATACACAGTCTCTCTCATCACTCTCACCATCGCCATCACCATCTTCTGTCTGTTCAGGTGTGAGACATGTTTTCTCATCCCTTTCGCCCTCCTTCAGCCACAAAGACATTTGTCAAATGACATATCACAGATCGAATCACAGCTGAACCTGATGATTATACGTTAACCTTTGACTGTGAATGCTAATATTTCTTCAGAAAGCTGCACTGCACCAGGAACTACATTCACATCCAGATGTTTATCTCCTTCATCCTGAGGGCCATCTTCATCTTCATCAGAGACTATCTGCTGTTTAATGATGAAAAGTTCTACCACTGTGATAACTACCCGGTATGGATGCATGGAAGGACCAATGATGATGATGGTCATAATGACAATGCTAACATCTTAGTTTAGCATGTCAGCAAAATTTTGCCATTTTGCACTAAAGATAAAGTAGTAAGGTTGTCAAAAAATATTAATATTATTGTGTGGAATCAACAAAAAGCTAATTTTTGACTGTGTACAGAAGAGTGTTATTTTTCCTCACCTTCTCATTTGTGTGGCAGGTGGCCTGTAAGGTTGTGCTGATGTTTTCCAACTACTCCATCCTGGCAAACTACAGCTGGCTGTTGGTGGAGGGTCACTTCCTCTTCACCCTGGTGAGCCGCTCCTTCTTCTCCCTGAAGAAACACCTCGCCTGGTACATCATCCTGAGCTGGGGTAAGGACACTGGTGAACAAAAATCAAAGTTTTTACTTTGGTTTTTCTCTTTGCTTCACACTCTTACACTTCTTCAAGCAAATACTGACTTGCAGTGCATTTCATCACACAGGTATACCACTGATTATCATTGTCTCCTGGGGATGTGCAAAGTATTTTTATGAAAACATCGGGTAAGAGAGCTAAAAATCTGTTTCTCTTATTTATATGTTATGAGATTATCAATATGTATGATGTTAAAATAAGTCTTTATGTCATTGCTGCAGCTGTTGGGAAACCAGGACACATGCGTGGATTTGGTGGATACTTCGAGTGCCAGTTCTTCTGACGATATCTGTAAGAACCTTTTCTTTTACTTAATTAATTATTTTTTTAAACATTACTGAAAAATAGTTTGATATTTTGGGAAACACAAGGAGCTGGTAAGCTTAGCTTAGCATAAAGACTGGAAACAGGGGGAAACAGCTAGCCTAGCTCTGTCCAAAGGTAAAAAAAATAAATAAATAAAACAATATCAGCTTTCCAAGATAGTTTTTCCTAAGATAACCTGCTGCAGCTTCATAATTAGCACATATATGTGAGAGTGGGATCAATGTGGCTCTCAGCAAGAATGTGAACGTTTCCTAAAATGCCAAACTACTTGTATGACAAAAAAAAAAAGGCATAACGCAGGTTTTAAACCATTTCAGATGAATCTCGTCTTTTTCTTGGGCATTTTGAGGATACTGGTGGGCAAACTGAGAATGTCAGACGCACAGAGGAACGAATTCAGCCAGTACAAGTGAGTAGTGATCACATGATAAGTAACTGGAAAGTAATTCTGAGTGCTGTGACATTTTTAATGAGTAAAAACACTGTCTTTTTCTTTCTCCAGGAGGCTGATCAAATCCACGTTCTTCCTGGTGGCTCTGTTCGGTCTGCATTACATCCTGTTTGTTTTCTTACCTGTTGAAATCAGAGGCCCGCTGTTTAAGATATGGACCTTCACCGAGCTGGCGCTGTCATCCACACAGGTAAAATGGGATTTATGTCTGAGAAACAGAACGTCCAATCAACTCAAAGCTACGCTCACTGCCCTTTCTCTCCCCATGTGTCTCAGGGTTTTGTGGTGGCTGTGCTCTACTGCTTCATGAACGGAGAGGTAAGAACCGCTTGGACAATTAAAGCCGATGCATATGGTTCTGAAAGTAAGCTGTGGATGTTTGATCTGTCACATTTCAGGTGCAGCACGAGATTCAGAGGAGGTGGAGGAGGTGGAGGCTGACTCGGCACCTCCCCAGTCGGCGCAGGCAGCATCACGGCTCCATCAGCCACAGCGGGTCGCCACACACGCAGGTCTCCCTGCTGCCCTGCGCTCCAGGAAGCCAGGCAGCCAGCGGACTCCCAGTGGATACCGTGGAGATGTGATTCAAGTGGCGATTGGCTCTCGTCGTCGATACACAATGGATCCCGGCTTAGTGCTGACAGCCAATTAGTCCACAGCTGCAGCCTGAGTGTTTACTACAGTGGTGCTGTCAAATGCTATTTTTCTAATCCCTGGAGTGTTTTTATTTGATGACATAAGGAAGTAAAATGCACTGCGGAGGCTCAGTCAGTAAGCTGCCAGATTTGTTTGTAATACTTACACTAATGTCTCAATATTTATGTGGCAATGATTTGTTTATTGTCAAACATGACACAAACAATTTTTATTAAAGCACAGATATGTAAAATTCGGAAGGAAAGTTGGAAGGAACCGAGAGTCCAGAGTTATGGGAATACTTTAAGTGCTGAAATTTTGAAATACTAATTAAAGGGCTACTGCAGTTCTTTAGTATTGCTCCATTAAGTATTGAGGACTTGAGAGACAAATTAAAAAAAAAAAAAAGGTCATTATGGCAGTAGAGGCTGAAAGATCCTGATTTTTTTGTCCCTACTATGGTTAACACTTAAAAAACACTTGATCCTACATTTCTGCTGAACTACAAATTTTCACAGACCACTAGCCCTGAATTAAATCTCTGTTGGGACACAAAACTAATGTTTACATTCTATAATGAGTGTATTTGCATGTACATATGGTCTGGTTTTTAGAGTATCCTGGTTATGTTTTGCCGGGTTAAACCACTTGGGAATGTCCTGTATAAAAATGCCCTGTGTTGAAACTTTTTCATTTTAAAATGTACATTGTATTTGCACTTAAAAGAAGTGGTTCAACATTTTCAAAAACACATTTATTCGCTTTCTTAATATGAAAGTAGAACCAGCAGTCGATTAGCTTAGCTTAGCATGTAGCAGAGGTCAAAAGGTAACCAGGATGTTTAACCCTTTGACAGGCTAGCGGTTTACCCCTGCTTCCACTCTGTGTGCTGAGCTAAGCTAATCACCCGTTGACTCTCCACATTTAGCTTACAGACATAAAATGATGCTTTAAAATGTTGACCAAGAGAAACACACTCTAGATTCCATATTTTGTCTTCAGGTTCTCCACCAGCTCAACATAGGCAGACATGGCTTCTTCTTTGGACAGACCTGTTGGTTTAAGAAATGCAAACAAACAGGAAAAAAAATAATTTGGATTTGTTTAAGAAGCAGCTTTATATGTTGTGTAACTGTGCTTTGTTTTTATAACTAAATTCTAACCTTTCTGTGCGTTCCATGCGTCCCATTTTGTTCTTCCTGTGAAGTCAAGTAACCCCGGACGCGCTGTGAATGTAAAAACAAAGGATTTTTAAGAGTGTCAGTTGTTCTTACACAAACTGTCAAAGAACACAACAGCAGTCTTATGAACAACACAAATGCAGTGGTAGTTCATGTTTTTAGAGGTGGGGTTGTGTGAGCTATAACAACACAAATAATCTACGTGATTGAAGCAGCGGTAGGTATGACACTCCTGTGTGCTGCGAGGTAAAATTACTGATTTTGTCAAAGGAGTCTGGTGCAAAGAGATCAACATAACGGCTTCAGTTCTTAATCAGAACAGGCTGTCTGATGGCAAGGTAAAGTGGTGAAAATATTCTACTCAAAAATATGTTTTGCTGCCTGTCCACAGCAGCTTTCGTGCCTGTTTTTATCTACTGAAGGTTACGCACTGACTATAGATAAGTCCCTCATACAACCCTGCTCAAAAAATCTCAACTATTCCTTACCATGTCATGGTTTGAGATGTTTTTGTGTGTGTGTGTGTCAGTTGCAGTCACACAGGGGTGGGGTTCTGTGACTTGTGACTCATAAAAATCTCTAAAAGTGTGTATCTGTGAGCACCCATTCCTTTGTATTTATTTATTCTTACTTTTTTTTAAACTGGACCCTGAATCTAACAAACAATCAACTAGCCAATCACAGCAACTCTGCACAAACAAAGGTCATCTAGGTTTCACATCTCATCAAATAGATGTAAGTTTGCAAAAGTTGAGGGGCAAAATATTTTGCATTATGTTTGTTGCATTATGTAGATTATATAGAGAAACAGTAAAGATCTGAATCAAATCCTTATTATTCTGAATACTCTTGCGAGTGATAATGCCTTCTTGTCATATGCACAAAAATGTAAAAGAACATAAGCAGCTTTGTATAAACTCATCAGTTCAGACATTGTTCACGCACACTGACAACCTGTCAGACCTCATTTTTTCTTGACTCCACCCTACTGTCTGTCTGTGCACATGGACAGGATAACTCAGAACACAGCACGTCTTTTTTAGTGTCTTTTCTTAGTGTTTCCTTGTGAATTAAAAGCCTTTAGAAACTGGCCTCCCATTAGTGACTCACCTAAGTTAACATCACCGACCGTAGCTTGTTTGTATAAACCGTACAGTGCAGTCAGTTCTGCAGTGTCTGGCTTCTTTTTCAGCACCGTCACCTCCTGTACGGCTTTGTCAAAGGATTCCTGGCAGGATGAGAGAAAATACAAGCTGATACAGAAACCTTTGTCACATTGTTAAAAAGTCTTAAATGTGGTGTATCACCGCATTACATTTCATCATACGTAGCTAAGCAGAGATCCCTGCTCTATTACAACCTCATTACAGCCCCAGTGAATCTGTCAACACACCTGACAGGTAACTTAATAGTACCAATAATCTTTTATGTAGCATTGTATGAAAGAGTGAAGTTCAAAAAACAGCAGTACTTACAGTCATAACGGCACTGACACACTAACACACCTTAATGCTGCTCAACTCACTTCCCAGTTTTCAGACGGTGCTCGTCCAACTCGTCCTGCAGTAATTGTTAGTGGGTGTGATTCGCTGAGGAAAATAAAGTGGGAGGTTTCAACACTGTCAGCAAAGATAACAGGAGATCATGTCACCGTACTATAAAGTTTTACTAGAATGAGAATTTAAAAAAAGAGTACTTTGATATGACAACTTAAGTTTTTACTCATGGTACACTTGCCACAATTTCTCTGGTACTGCAAAATTATATTCTGAATGTTTTACAAAAATTAGCTTCTTTTTTTTTAATTATTTAAGGAGGGTTTAAGAGGGCATGTGATCTAACTGAATCCTTTCATGCAGTTCTTCTATTATCTAATGTTGATTTAGACTGGACAGTCTTTATTGTCCCAGAGGAGCAATTTTGGTTTGCAAACAGTCATCAACACAAGCAATTCATAATTCAAAGACTGGACAGTGGTTCAGTTGTTGACTTTGTTGCTGCATTAAAAAAAAATGACATGTATCAGATTTATCAGGTGCTTTCCAGAGGACACGTCCAGACTAAACCTTTTTTGGCTTTTCCATTTCTCCCACAAGATGGCAGCAGCCACATATTTACTAACATGATGGCTTTAATCCTGCTGATCACTTTGGCTCAGACTGACATCAGATTTACCTTTGACTGGATTCTGTAATGAAGGAGGCTGAAACAATAGTGAAAAAAAACATGGTGTAGAAAAAAACGTTTTATTCTACGTTGTATAAATTTCCAGTTGAAATCAACATTAATGCCTCTGTGGGAAGAGACATTCTGTACTATAACATCATAATTTAGATTCATCTATCACGTAACGGAGAATCATCTTTGGCAAGATCACAAAAAAAAAAAAAATCAGATAATACAAACTCATATTATAACAAAACAAAAAACTGTAAAACAGCAGCAAACTGTGCTGTTCCTGATTGTAATGAAGACAATAAAAAGGTTGTGTAACAGCCTAACGATATTTTTTTTTTAAATCAAATGTGTACAGATGGGCACATATCAGCAGGTCAGTTTAGTATAACAGCAAAAAAACATTAACCATGTAAAAAAACCAAAAACACTCCAACGGTAGTTTTCTTAAATTCTACAACAACTTGTCTGTTCCAGACAATGCAAACCAACAGCTACTGCAGCAGAAGTGCTTCTAGTTGGCATATAAGAGTTTATAAAGACCACCTGAGTAACGGACTGCACTAAAATTATTAGTGGGGAGAGTCGTCAGACACGGAGGATACTGCAGTCTTTATTTTTGTTGAAGTGGGGGTGATGTTTGAAAGTCAGCCTTCTCTTGTGAGATATATTAAATAAAAACGAGGGCTGGGTAACAACAACTAAAATTGTAATATTTTTGACCAAATAAATCTACATCAATATTACAATACTGTATTGATGACTCAGGAAAACAATGCCTCCTTGTTAGACTAAACGAATGAACAAATTCCCACTTTTTCTCCTGATGTTTCCCCCTAACATTTCTGCCCCTTAAAACCCCAACAGCAACCCCTGCAGTAACTTCTTTGTGTAAAGCAATAACGTCACTCAAACTATGTTATTACTATTCAATGCACATCATTACAATGACTTTCAATGTACCACTAATGGACCTGTAACAGACCTGTTTGCTAAGTCAAGGAGAGGACGCAGGTTTTACTGGGGAGGGTCTAACATAAGGTTCACCCCCCCTTTATAGCCCAATAATTTTCATACAGTCCCTAACACTTTAAATTATATATAATATGAAAAAGGATGGGCACTGAAACCCAGTTTTAAATGGGCCTGAGGCTGATTTATTAGAGATCAGAGTATTGATAAGATGTGCTGTTATCGGTTCTTTTGTCTGTACTTTTAAAAGTATGGTGTAATTTATTATCACACAGCTGCCGCCAGTAAAGACAGTGAAATGAAACAGGTTAAGTAACTCAAAGATTACTCGAACTCACAACTGTTTAACTTTTGCCACGTATGTGTTGTAAACTTACTGCAGGATGATGCAGAGAGCTCGATCTCTCTACACCAGGCAGAGACCTGCAGACAATGAATCACATCAGCATCAGGGGGAGGAGGACAGAAGACAGGATGAATGACACCGACTGATGTCTGTGTTCTTCATCATTTCTAAACGTCACTCAGTATTTTGATGTCAAGAATGTGATTTACTTTATTTACATTTTAGCTCCGTTTCCAATTATTCTAATATAATATTCTAATATTCTAATGAGTTTAGACTCTAGTTATAGTTAATACGGATAAAATCTTAACAATACCCATCCCTATAAATGCGGATTGCAAAAAGTCAGAACAAAATGAGACACTGAAATCACATCAGTGAAAAACCTCGTAACAAATATAACTAACACGAAAAACCATGTCAGTTTAAATTTTAGCACGTGGACAAAACAGGACGACAGGTTGTGTTGCAGGCTGATAAAGATCTGTGCAGCAATGTTGAAGTGCGAGTGGAAGAAAAAAAAACCTCACTGACAGGAATACACAAGCTGAAAGAAAAGGCTGACGATCAGAGTTAAGAAATCTGATTTCAAAGACTATTGAACTTCTGCAAAATTCAAAGTGTAATAGTGTTGCATAAATTAGATTGAAGTTTCAAATAGACTTAGAACACGTAACAATAAATTAAAGTAAAGAGGAAAAAGGACCAACTAAATATTCATTACTGACAATGCATAGTGCAATAAGTTTGATAACCATGGCTCTACTGGTCAAATATCTCTAAGGGACTACCTGCTAATTTGTTCAAAAGAAACTTGCATCTCTGAAATCTCTCAACAGGCCTCAGAGATGAGCCGTCATTACATTCCAAGAGTGTATAAATCATTTCTCCCTCACTCTCTCATCGCTTCTGTCTGGCTCTGTGTTTCTCAAACGTGACTGACATCCTCCAGCCCGTTGCGGCAGCCGTCCTCCGGCAGCGTGAAGCGGATGTGACGGCTCTTCTCCCAGCCGCGGCGGATCTGCCTGAGCCGCCGGGCCGCGCAGGGCACGAGCAGAGCCAGGCGACCCAGCAGGACCATGATGGGGAGGATGAGGACCAGCACGAAGGTCGGGGGCAGGAGAAAGCGGTACTGGGCCGGGTCGAAGGCGCGTCTCCAGCCGTAGAGGAGCGTGTGGAGGGTCGCCATGGACAAGGCACAGTAACCGAGCGAGGACTGCAGGAGGTGAAAGAAGAGTGTCACAGAAATGTAACGCTACAATCGTCCTGTCTGTCCTCCACATATATGACCCACATCGTTTCCCTTGCAGTGACTCCTCGTTAGTTCATAGCAGTCCACTACATTAGCTCATTATGTGACAGGCTGCTGAAGACCCCGAGGAAACACACTGACCTAACACTCATGACCTGAATGAACCCCACTAGTGTATGCATGTGTGTGTGTGTTTGCGTGTGCGCCTACAGGGCCCACTAATTATACAAACTTCCCAAGGTTGACTCGGGTAGAGGCCAGAGGTTAAAAAGAGCCTCATTCTTCCTCATTCACACACTAACCGGGCAGAGTGAAGCGTAATTATTTCCACTTGACCAGAATTACTTTTTATTACAGTGCTGTCAAATAATTGACAGGGAGCAGCAGCAACTGTAAAGGTTTTATCCTTATAGTTACATCAAAGATTTATACAACTTAAAGGAAAAAGCTTTTCCATGGAGATTCAGGGGCTTGTGGAACTTGAACAACAGACCTTTCTCAGAGCAGGTATTTTGGGTGCTTTTTCATTACGCTAATGTGTCTCCTCATGTCCTTGACTCGCTTCCTTTCCTCAGCTCCTCCCAGCAGGGATGTGAGAGAGAGATGCAAGGAATGGCAGTGTTCCTCGACCTTTTCCCTAAATCGAATTCAAGCACTTTTCAAGTACTTTCAAGGTGAATTTTCAAGCTTTTCCAGCACCATACAGCAGTGCTAAATTACATATTAACATAGATGACTATTCAGTCAGCTGGCTACGTATAATGAGAGTAATGCAATTACAGTTTCAAGCACTTTCATGAACTTTATCCAAGATCTGGGTACTTTTTAAATTTCATTTCATTTCATTTCAAGGATTTGTAGCACCTGTGGAAAGTGCAAAGAAAGAAACGCGTGGATGGAGAAGCTTCAGCAGCAAAAAGAGAAATCATTAGTTCCATAGCATCAGTTTTAATGACATCAGTTACTTATGACCTTCTGCACAGCTGTATCACCTGTCAATGTCCACAGAACCTCTTATTTAAGAACAATTAGTGTTGTTACTGATTGAAGATTATTAATTATCATTTAATTGACACTTAGAAGAGTTTTTACGTCAGGTGGTATTTCAGTTTTGTTCATTGAAATGACTGTAAAAACTGAATCAAAGCAAAGCAAAAATATCTTAATTTATATCAATTATCATCCTACAATGCCTAAATCATAATTTCTGCAGAGGTAACTTGACATAGGTGCATCTTACACACATATACACACAGATAATACAGGACACGCATTAATACAGTGTCCTGCAGCTGTGGGCAGCAGGTCAAGACGTGCTGAGCAGAAAGTTGCCTTTCATCGCGGCCGGCTGTCAGGAGTCATGACTAATCTGACGGCCACTGGATTAGTTCAACGAAAAGATGAAAGGGAAGAAGCGGTACCGACTGGCCCGCAAGTCTTGGAGAAATGGGGGCCACGGTGGGGGAAGTTCAGGAGGAAGAAGAGAGGGGGGGAGAGGAGGAAGTGTGTGAGAACTGAGTCACAGCACTCCTGATGGCTTCGTCACAGCCCGAGTTTAACACCAAATCTGGGGCAGCTACAGATGTGCAAACACTTGGAGTCACAGCGTTTGTGTGTGAGAGACCATGCAGGAGACACAGTGTGCATCTGTGTGAATGCAAGTCTGCTAGTATGCTTATAAGTCAAGTGTCACGTCTGTCTGTTGGTCTTCAGCCGTCATTCTGCATTAATCCTTCCTGTCTTTTATCCAAGAGGAATAGACTTGTCCTTTTTTCTTTATGTAACCGCCACATCACTGCCTGTGCGCGCGCGTGTGTGTGTGTACCTGTATGAAGCTGAACTCCCTCCAGTTGACATTGTTGGCTACTGAGGGCAGCGAGGTGACAGCGAGCAGAGAGAGCAACCCGAGGGCCATGATGCCCACTGAGAGGTACAGCTCCATCCTCCACACCTCCTCGTCCACCAACAATTCCAGCCCCTCGTTTGCCTGGATGACAGACAACAAACATCAGAATCCTCGATGTGTCAGGGAGGATTTCATATATGTGGACACATCACTGCTGGTCCAACTCCAGCAGCTCCCGAAACTAAACATTATTCATCATGCCTTATGCTACCATTCAGAAAGTGAATTATTGCTCCAGACTATATGATAACACCACGAGGGATCCAGTGAGAAGCAACCATGCAGATCAAATGTTTTGTTTAGAAGTACTGTTGCTTTAAGCTTGGCCCTTTATGTTATTGTTCATTTCTGTCTGACAAACAACCAGCATGCTTCCATTTTTCCAATTTACAGAACTTATTGCTGTTGCGACAGCATTTGTCTCAGGAGGATGAGGACAGTAAGAAAGCTTGAGCGTTATGTAGTCACAGTATATACTGGTTCTGCACCTCTAACTGAATGTATGCAAGTTTCAAGTTCAAACCCATAGGAAAAAAAACTATTATTAACATTTATAGACACTAAAATATATCAAATTTCATGTATTGTGCATATCAGAACAGTGCTGTGTGTATATATGTATGTTTCTGTGTGGACTATGAACCAGCTGCAAAGACAAATCTCCCTCTGGGACAATGAAGACTGTCTATGCATCTGTAAGTAGTAGAACAGGCTCAGCTAAGGTACAAGTTTGTAACCCTGTTAAAGGAAGTTATGCTTCCATTTTGATCGCTGACAGTCATAGAAAAGCCAAGTAGGGGGGAGAGGGTGAGAGCTTTCGTCAGTGTTCGACCCAGTGTGAAAGGCTGCGGCTATTTCCTGGAAACAGCACACACTGCATTGGAAAAAGTCTCAATAAAGAGATTTGTTTCTTCTTTTCAATCACCTGTTTAACAGCGGTGTTGATCAGTTTGTAGCGGAAAGCCTTCCTCAGGGGAAGACAAAGACTGTAGATGGCATGAAGAGCTGCACACAGGAAGCTGCACAACCCAAACTGCTTCCTCCTCGTTAACCACCGGTCCAGCCAGCTGGGGAAGCGGTTGTATTTGGTTCCCCACCACAGCTGGAGGAAAGCGGCGCACAAGCCAGGCAGGTAGACCAGCGACAACATCACCAAAGAGACGGAGGGCAGAGTGACATTAACAGTCTCAATGGGCATTTTGTGGAAAACATTTTTCCCTGATGTGACGTACGGCTGCAGAACGTCACGGAGGAAGTTGTACAGGTAGAAGAAGATGAAGAGCGACAGGGTGCAGAGGACGGGGATACGCCAGGAGGGAAACAGATAGAGAGGGAGATTTTCGACCTCCAGAGAAGAGGAGAGGAGGCCCATATCGATGGGGCTGAAGCCCATTCTGCGACAGAGCTGCATCACAGAGCTCTTGGCCTTGCTGCTGTCACTGCACAGGAAAACCTGCAGACAAAAAAATGACACAAAGATGAAGCTGAGTTCAAACATTCTCATGAGAATTCTTTCTATTCATAACTTTATAAATCAGGACTCCACCATCTTCTTTGTTCAAACTCATTTCATTAGAAGTCAGAAGTATTATTGACTAAGGGGGCGGCTGATGTCTCCTACCTGCCTGCTTCCGTCTCGAGGTCCCATCTGCAGCGACCAGGCCGATATGGTGTTAAACCCTTTGACTACAGAGCTCTCTGGAAACAGGTCGGCCAGCTGTTCGGCATTCGAAGGCCCCTCCAGGTTTATTCTCAAACCATTGCTAACATCCACCAGAGTCTTTCCAGCCAGCGCTGGCTTCAGCTCCACCAGTGTGGAGTGGTGCTCGGGGAACACGGCGACAAATACCAGGTCTGCCTGGCTGGCTGCCTCCATCTGAGACGTCACCTGGAAGACAAAGACAGAAATGGTTATACACATTTTGAGGAGCAGATGCACATTAAAACTACATTATAATAATCACAGGGACATCAGTGGTTCTGAAACTAGCTAGAAGGGGGTCATGACAAAAAAAGGTTTGAGAAAGTAATCGCTGGCTTGCTCTAGTTTCATATTACAGAAAAACAAATTTCCAAAAACTGACTATTCCACAAAAAGAATGTATTAAGAACCACAACTTACTATTCCTACATTACATTAAGTAAATTGTGTCAATCATGTCTGTTCCAATAAAAGTCCTTTATGACTCTGTCATCAGAAAACAGCCTCAACAGAAGCTCTGACGGTTTTAATCGATTACCTGGAAAATATTTAATCACATTTGCATTCAAATGGCTAAAAATTCACTTCATTGAAGATGTCAATATCAGATATTCTCCCACCCTTTCAGGCTCATGCAGATACTGAATTGCTTTATGGATTCCTTATTGGCAAATACTGACTCTGATGATATAAAAGAGAAAAAGCCTAAAAGTGTCTTACTAACTGCTTTATTCTGTTCCCACACCACAGCTGACTCTCATCCCTAACTCAGATTATGTTTTAGGGCATCTATTGAGGATAATAACAACAGTTATTATGCCTGGTGGATAAAGTCAGTGTAAATATATAATTATCACCAAAGGGGGTGAAACAAAAACACCAATTACATGGTGGGTGTGAATGTGGGTGTCAGTGTCACTGTGTGTGTCACCTCAGCCTCTTCAGGGAACAGAGCCGCAGAGCGTTTGGGGGTCCGACTCCCGACCACCACTTGGTAGCCGGAGGCCACCAGCCGTCTCGACAGCGAGCGGGAGAAGTCGCCTGTGCCCAGAATGCCGACAACTGGAGAGCCAGGGTCAGACATGGAGGCTTCCAGACGTCTGGAGCCTCCTCCTTCACCTCTGCCTCGGATTAAAGGCCTTGACATCTCGTCAGGCATAATCCTCCCGCGAATCTATAGGCAGGAGATATGGTCATTATTTACTAAAATATACAGTCGATTAATAGAAAGAGTCTTGAAGATGCAGCATTAATTGACTGAAAACATTTTTACAGACTTCTTCAAGTTTGGCACTATACTGAGCAATTAAATAAACAAAAGTACTTGGATAATACTCTAGCAAAAGTCATCATAATTTTTTATATCTGTTTATTAACCTTGTTGGTCCTTATTTGCTTGGTATTATTTATTTTAATCCATTATTACTCCCCTGTTACAACAGAGTCTTACAGAAGGCATGAAGAGATATACCTTTTATTGTCCTGTGAGTATGTTAACATTGTATGCATAGACAAAGATATAATCCAATAAAAAGAGGATTTTTCTAACAAAAAAATGAAAGAAATAGAAAGGGGAATACAAAGCAAAGAACTTTTAATTAGACATGAAGATGTTATTCACATACCGACACTAATTGTTAGTTCTGCACCGTAGAGGCTCGCTTTTTCATTCAGCATGGGACCTAAAATAAGAGCAATTCATTGTAATAAAACATGCAGTTTAAGGACAGTGAGGGTTCTTTCTATCTGCCATTCGTCAGCTCTTTTTTTTGAGAGCGCAGAACTGGGATCCCTATTATCTTTGTGTCTCAACTGACATGTCCTAGATATGCAACTCTGCATTGTCAAAAGCAGCGAGTGGCCATCCAGTAATAACATAACTGGAATTCACACACCCCGAAGACAGTAACTGTTATTAGTCCATCCAGCTGGCTCGGAAAATTTCATCTTCACGCCCATTTAACAAACAAGTATGCCATTCATGCAAAACTTCATTTCGACCTTATGAGGCGGACCACGTCCGGTTATCTCACATTAGCAGTGAAAATGATAAAAATGTCAATTTTATAAAAGTGCTGATTTGATAATCATCCAACTATATGCCGAATTTAACACAAACCCGCGACTATTCTGAAGCCGCGGCGAGTGATGATGTATGATTAATCAAAGCCGACGGCTTAGCGATTAAATATTAAATTGTCAGAAATCCATATTGATATTCTTTTCAAAACATCAAAACGGGCAGCAGCCACCTTGCTGACTGTCCTTGGCTGAACTCGTGGAAACTTTACCTCGGAATGAAGTTACTCTCCTCAACACACAGGACGACACAGGCAAACACACACGAGCGTTTAGGTAAAATAACAGCTTACACAACATAATTCAGCCTCTGTTAGTTCTTACAGGGTCGTTTTTTGGACTTATTTACAGTTCAGTACTCACCTCGCGTCTCTGCTTTCCCTCAACTGGCGCGTCTCTTCCTGATAAGGTGACGCAACGGCCAAAGCACCGCCCTGACCACGCCCCCACGTGTGTGGAGGAGATAAAATAGAGCCAACGCTCGGATCCAAAACTGTAAAAATACATGAATATAAACCTGTTGACATTAATGACAAGAACAAAACAAACATTATTTCTATAGCACTATTCAAGAAAGTGGTTACAAAGTGGTTAATAGGAAGAAGAGAGGGCTAAAGAGGGAGATAAGTGTGCAAATAGTGTAGTATTTTACAGAGATGATATGATAAAATGATAACAAAATAATTATCTTATTGTTTTTGTGGAGCCTATTTATAACTTTTTTGTCAAATAATGCATCTTATTGTATTTTTGACAGGTGAAAAGAAGAGCCACACCATGTGTCGATCTCTTTTCAAAATTAAAATTTACCCCAGTACTTTCTCTTAAAACCAAACACCTACTAATAAGGCTATTAATGACATTTCTGCCAACCTCAGTTATGTGTTTAGTGATATTGAGTTCATGTTAGTATGCAAACACACACATCATTATTAGCATGTTAGCATGCTGACATTACGGTTTAGCTCACAGCACCTCTTTGTTACATGGTGCCATGACAACAGCCCATCATTCTGAAACCCCAAAATTCAGAAAAATCTCCCACTGGACCGAAAGCCCATTGCTCAGAAGGTTCTTTGCTCTGGAAATACAAACTCTCCCTGCAGTAATATCCTAACACCTAACAACTGCAGGAAGAGTTTGTATTTTTGGAGGAACGGCATTTGTTTTCAGCATTAATGGCTTGTCAGACAAATAGGCTTTCAGGGACATTTTTGGACCATCAGGGTTTAGAAATGAGCCGTCAGAACAATGGACAGTCTCCACTAGCATGGCTGTAAATTTTTTGTTCTTTTTTTTTTAGGTTTAGTTGCACTTCTCAAACCATAATGTACTCTGCTGAATGATGACGAGAACAAAAGTCTAATCATTTTCATATTGTCTCGTTGTGAATAGATTTTTAATTGTGGCCTCCCCTCTTTACACCATCTGCTGCTGTTGGACTGGTGTGTTTGATAAACTGGCCTTGGGATTAGAATGAAAAAGCAAAAGAAAAATCGTGTTAAAAAGATGTCTGACCGCAGGTTACGCACTGTCAACATGACTTCATCATGTCTGCCTTTGCCACTTGCAAAAGGTTGAACCCCCCTGGCTCGCAGCGCTGCATCAGTGTCACCACACACAAACGTGCACACACATTCTCTCTCACACACACACACACTCGCAGAAGCACACAGAGCTTGTATGCCACCCTCTTTTTTTTGTTTTTTTTTTACTCTCTCTAGGCCACCGCCTCCTGTTTGTTTACAATGCTTAGGGTCACAGTCCTTGACATGCATGTCCAATTTTGAGATTTTTCATTCATGGGTTTCGATTACTGGTGTCTCGCGGTGTGGTAACCCATTATTCTCACAAGTCACATCAATTCAAGATATTCTGATTAAGTGGGGACACAAAGCACTTTGAGGTCACATGGACAAAATAACACAAAATCTGACCTGTTTTATTATTAAATACACAATAATAGTTCTGTTAATGAGGGTGACACATATTTATTCATGACTTGCACAATGCAAATGGGTTACCATGGCAAAGGGGTAAAGGCATGGTCATAAACGGTTAGCCTGAAGCAGACAGGTACAGCCATGTTAACATCTGACAGGACCTCACTGTCAAAATGTTGTATGGAAGAAGACATTTGTTTCTGAGCTCTCAAAGAGTCTTCAGCGCCCTTCATCATCAGGGATTAGGGTCACATGTTGAGACAGCAGCTGATGTTGCAAGATCTCGTCACTGTGTTTGTTGTAGTACAATTACAGTAAAACCCTGTGACATATTACAGTGTGTTTTGCTAATCTGAAATTAATATAACAATACTGCTCAACACAGTACAACTAAAGAAAAGCTGCAACTGAAGGACTTTGATTTGAGAGGCTAGTAAGAATAATGCCAACACTCAGCTCAACATCGGTCAAGTCTCCATCCAATTTTTGTGCAAAGTTTAAATGAACTTCCAGAAAATCCAGAAAAAAGTGAAATAAATTTGCATCATCCAGTGGTGGAACAAAACTAAGTACATTTACTCAAGAACTCTAGGCTACTTAAGTTCAATTTTGAGGTGACCTAAAAATGATCAGCTCATGAAATATTCACTGTGCGATTCTTTGTGCAACACTCGCTGTTAATATTTCACTCACACTGTGAAATATAAAACTGGCCCAATTAAAATTCTCCATACATGAATCCCTCGTGATTAACTGATCTGAATGCAGGGCGGGAATGGCCGACCCCACCACTAGCAATAAAAACGACTACACAGAAAAATAATTACTAAATGTAAACATAATAAAAGGCTATAGCGGAAAAAAGATTGACCATAAATAACTGAAAGAATAAAGCTTATTACTTTAGGTACATTTTTCTGTTAGTACTTGTATAATATTCTTTTTCTTCTTTTTTTATTTTTTTCTCCGATACCTATGGAACAGGAAAGTGTGGTGACCTGTTTGCAATCTGCAACCTCACCACTAGAGGCCACTGAAGCTTACACACTCACTCTGCAAAACCAGCTATAACATTAAAAATGCTATTTCTGTAAATCTGAATCTGGGGCCAATAAACACAACTATTCCAGAATGAAAAAGAGGGCAAGGAAAATCCCACCCTACACCGCCCACTCTCTTTTCTAAAGTCTCTCCTTCCCTGAGACCTGAGAGGCTCAGAGCTCCGAAAATAAGAACTTCTCGTCACCTCCACTCCTTCTTTCTCCAGGCAATAAATATCATAAACAAAAACACTTAACATACACACCCCCCCTCAGCAATATTAAAACAATGTGCATCTCTGTTGAAGACAGTCACGCTATATTATATAAATATCCACAGTTCAACAGACTATTTACCCAATTCATTTATTCATCCCACATACATTATGCTGCTCATACATTTCTTTGAGTAATTTATTCTGCTGTATTTAGCGTATGTATACATTTTGCTTTTAACTGTCTTGTTTGGTGCTGTTGTTCTTACAGTTTTTTTCTTTACTCCGACACTTCAGAACTCTTTTTTTTTTTTTTTTTTTTACAGTGTATGTGTTATCAAATTGGTGAATGTGATTCTCAGTTTGCCTGTTTGTCATAGTCATACTTATTTGCATGTTTCCTTACAATAAATGACAGCGCTTCGAGCTCTCGGGGGCCACCATACCTCCACTCCTCCTCTTCCTAAATGTTCCTCTGTGTTGTTAAACAAAAGCACGGAGAACGGTCTCCATGTTTGCATTTTTATTAGCTAATGATGGCCTGATTCATTTGTCTCACCGTATGCTTCGTGTGTATGACACAGCAGTCCACTAACATGCAGCGTGATTAGAAGCATGGCAGCGCCGCAGGGCAAGGTAATCTCAGCAGCTGCAGTGCATAATGTGGACAGTGTGTCGTGCGTGGCTCACCATAGCCTAAAGATACAGTTCACTGTACTAATCCTGAGTAAAGGTCATTGCTGCAGTCATGTAGCAGAGTCGGCGAGCACAATGTTCTCTGTTGTGCCTTTCTGCATACTTATTTTTAGGGTTTTGTTTTGAAGATTATTGCTTTTAATTGAGCGGTAGATGAAAATTTCAAACATGACATAACATTTCCAGCTTTGCCAGGACGACCGTCAGATCCTCAAATTTCAGCCTCAATTTCATTTTTGACCCGGCGCTCATGACTTCTCGCGCTCCGTCTCACCTTCAGACACGAGCGGCTCAGCTGGAGCCGTGTTCAGGGGACTTAAAGCTGAGCTGAGCACAAGTTGAAATTGCTTAGAGGGGGAGTTGGGTGGTGGCGTGCACTCTTAGAAATAATGGTTCCAAACCATTTGCTTTTGAAGAACCTGGAGAGGAGAGTTCTTCAAAGATTTTTGGGTGTTAAAAGATTCTCACCCTTAAATATTCAGACGTTCATCCCTGTTTGAAATGATGTTTTTGAATCAACTCATTTCACTTGTGTTTTTTTTTTCTCTTCTGTTGAATATATTTTGGTTCTCTGTAGAACCCTCAGGAGACAAAAGCATCATAGGTGAAACCTTTATTTAAAAGAAAAGGGCATTTTTAGAACCCCCTTGTGGGTTCTAAATGAAACTTGGAATATAAAAGGGTTCTTGGCTCGGTGGATACCCCTGGGTGGGTTGTTGATAAAACCCTTGGAATATAATGGGGTTCTCAATAGCATCCAAACAGAGGGTTCTGAGTGGGAACCGGTGCACCATAGAAGAGTTAGCTGTAGAAGTTCTCATAGGGGGTTCTGGGTGCTAGGTATAGCATCCTTTATGTTGGGTTCTACGTAGAACCCCCTGAATGAGCTCCAGTTTGAACCCTCATAAAGGGTTCTACCGGGAACCAAAAAGGGTTCTCTTATGGAGACAAGCCAAAGAACCTTGCACGGTCGTAGTTTGCAGCTGTATTCCCCAGAGTGCGGGGCCTCTGCGGTGTGACCGCGGGGCTTCAGCTAAGCCTCGTCTCCGGCCTTTGAAGATTCCTCCACGTCGTCTTGAGCTCTAAAGCCTCTGTTGTGGATGTGGGGCCTGTGCTCCAATTCCAGGTGCTTAGTTCCCAACCTGCAGTTTTCAAGTGTTTCAGGTCCTTTGGGGGGAATTTTTTGAGCTGGAGGACAAAATCAATAGATGCTTTTATTTTCAATGAGCAAATACTCTCTTTATTGAGTGTCTCAAATGCTTGCACTCTTTGGAAGCACGCATTAATAATAGCCTTATTCAGCTGTAGTGCCCATAATAGAACAAGTAGCCTCACTGGGATTGAAACAAAAGAGGCTAAAGAGGCATTTAAGACAAATCTGTATGCAATAGAGTAATGATTGCCTGTGCGCGGCAGGAATTTTAATTTGTCGGACAATCGAAATGCAAGGCCTGTGGCTCTCCGCCTCGTGAAACAAGACATCAAATATGTCCCTGCAGCTGGGGAGCTTAGAGCAGAAGGTGTCGACAGCCGTCAGACATCTCCGCTCCGTTCCCCGAATATATTATCTGCTGCTTTCCCCCCTGTCTCCTCCCCCTCTGTCTGCATGTGTGCGTATGAAGTGACCAATGCAGTTGGTCATTTGATGTCACCAACCTGCCCTCAGCCATGGGCTCTGACTTTGAAAAGACCCCTCATGGCCTGAGTCAAGGATTTGGTCATGAATTTAGCTGCTGTTGTCACAAGTTTAGCATAAATTTGACTTTAACCTGTAATGCAGAAAATAACTCTTTTTATTGGACGGAATATATGTGGATAAAATAACCTTATAAACTCACATGTTGTTTGATAAGACAGAGCATCTAGAGTGGCTGCAAACAGATTGTATAATGCCCCAAAAAGACTAAAAAACAAATACATTTTAAGCACTGAATTATCATAATATGTTAGATGGGTTAGACAGAAATCCATCTCTGATCTTATAATAGAAGAATTAATAGATCTGATTAAATTATAGATATAATTTCCAATGGGAAATGGATGAATAAATTGTGTGGTAGGCTAGTTTTGGCCTGTAATGTATTCCGCCTATAAGGACTTACATAAAAGGCTCTATACTGTTGAGCTCTAACCTGTGAAAATGTGTAATCATTTGGCATTTTAAGGCTGTATATATATGCATGGACTGATACGTTCAAGTATAAGACTGGGATATTTTTCTACATGTAAATACTAAGTGCTCTTTGCTGAACCATGTTAAATATTTAGTGCCATTTTGAATGACAATTTATGCAGACTTAAACTTTATGCACAGAGGCTGTCCCTGCTTCTCTTGTCAAGACAGTCAAACTGAGATAAAGGACTTCCTGCTCATCATTTAAAAATAAAAGCCTGGTTGACAACCTCTTTTTACATATAATAATGTCTCCTAATACGTTGGTGCCAAGAAGGATGCTGAAGTGCTCCTGTCAGTGTTATATTCTTGAATCATTATTAAGGTACAGACTCTGACAGTATGTTTTCTAATCAGCAAAGAAACTAGGCATACTGACTAAAGCTGTCAAATATATCTAATGGAGCAGATGGTATAATATCTCCTTTTGTATTGCAGTGGAGAAGAAATATGAAGTACATGTGTCCTTAATGTAATCTCACATACTGATTAGCTGCACAAATTCCAGTAATATAATTTTATATGACACGTAAATTTGTAAGTATTATTAAGTCTACATAATTTGCTGTAATATTTTATACATACAACATATATCATGTAGAATATATACAATGTTCCGTTTCTGTTATATTCCCTCCTGGTTTCCTTTGGTTTAGTTTGCTATAATATTTTGATGTATGATACATTTTATTGGCTTTGTGAGTATGTATGTTTTTTCTGTTGAAAAACAAAACAAAACAAAAAAAGCTGAAAAAGTATGATCTTTTTTTAATGAATTTTTTTATGATATCAAACGCTCTCTATTAACTCATGAAAACACGACTGACACACTAAAGTGCTCCTCTTTGTGGTGGACCTGGTGGGAGGAAAAGTACCGCATGTAAAAATGCATTTTATTTGCACTTGGACTAGTTCTATTCACATTATGGATACTTCCTTTAGGTCCTACTGTATGTTCTCTTTTTTTTCTGCTCCCCTCACCTCAGTGCTTCTCTTGATGGGAACACTGTCTAGACCTGCTCTACATGAAATGTGCCCTGAGACAATTTAGGTTTGATTTGGCACTATACAAATACAATTTAATTGAACTGAACTAATTAGTAACTCAATACAGCCATGATTATTACTGTTCAACTTCTTAATTGAAGTTGATGTTGCATATTTTCTTCATTTGTCAGCACAACACGTCTCTGACCTGCTGTTTTAATTTGAAAGCCAAATCCCCTGTCTTCCGGTCTTATCCTCGCTAACTTTGACATCTGGCTGCAGCTGTCCGCAGCTGTCGGCGCGCGCCTCTCCATCCAGGCAGGACGCACACCGCTCCCCGGTCACAGAGCTGCTGCCCGGAGGCTTAACGCACCAATCAGAGGAGCAGGACTTGGGAACGCGTCCTAAATGAACTTCATCTGTGAGTCGCCCTGAAACCCCTCTGTCCTCTGTCCTCCGTCCTCTGTCACGATTCCCCCTCAGAGAGGCTCCACGGATCTTGTCTCGTCCGTTGGTCCCCGAACAGCGCGGAGGAGGTGGCCGGTGGTCTTGGTGGTGACCGCCGTCGCGATGGTGCTGCTGGCTCTGGCCGTGGCTGTCCCGCTGCTGCTGCTCCGCTCCTCTGAGACCTCCGCTCACTACTATGAGATGATGGGCACCTGCCGGATGGTCTGCGACCCCTACACCCCCAAAGCGGGGGGCGCCACCGCCATGGAGGTGATCCAGAACGTGAACGGGGTCGCTCCGCAGCCGCCGATGGCGCAGGGGAGCCGCGGGGAGCCGGGGAGACCGGGTAAACCTGGAGCCAGGGGCCCACCGGGAGAACCAGGACCCCCGGGTCCGAGGGGGCCGCCGGGCGAGCGCGGGGATGGTAAATTCTTATTCCCCGCGTTAACAGGAGCTGCGGGGACTGAGAACGCAGAGACAGAGGGGCTGAACTCCACGGCCAGCAGCTACAGGATCGCCTTTTACGTGGGGCTGAAGAACCCACACGAGGGATATGAGGTGTTAAAGTTTGACGACGTGATCACAAACTTGGGGAACCACTACGACGCGAGCACTGGGAAGTTCACCTGCCATGTGTCCGGGATCTATTTCTTCACCTATCATGTGCTGATGCGCGGAGGAGACGGGACCAGCATGTGGGCCGACCTCTGCAAGAACGGACAGGTAATAACACAACTGAACAGGAGGAATAATGTCGACCAGTATGCAGTTTTAATACTTCAAGCATTTAATGGTCCGATAAAATGCGCATTTTACGCACAAAAAGCGCACAACATCGCCTTACTTTTCCCCTTGTATCCTTCTGGACACGAGTAATATAATCGCATATTCTTACTACTTATATGTAATTGATTTTAATGTACCGTCAGTGATATTTGAGATCAGATCCAGTGATGTCTGCCTGCTCTGTCTGGCAGCGAAGCTCGTGCGTAAATGCTGTCTGGATCAGCTCCAGATAAAGGGTCATATGAGTCCTATCATTATCAGTGTTCAATGGAGAAAGTATAAAATTCAAACTTGGATGAGAGTCTGGGTGAGTTTGTATTTTACATTTTTTCATTATTATTATTAGCGTCAAATTCTGAGGTACTCGATTTTTTTTTCTTTCAAACCCTTATTTGAGAACCACTGTTCTAATTTACCCAACATTCCCCTTGATTGTCCAACACAGTCTGTACTTTTGGTACACCAAATGCTATTTTTAAGTCTGCACTATTGTTTTTCTACTTTGCCTCTCAGGCATTCATGAACTTTTCTTCTCAGTTTCTACTTCTGCTGTCCTCTTTCACAAACAAATGCTCATTGGCGAAAGTCTTCCCTTGCCCCCCCCCCCCCCTTTTTTTTCTCCAGGTACGGGCCAGCGCCATTGCTCAGGATGCAGACCAGAACTACGACTACGCCAGCAACAGCGCCGTGCTGCATTTGGACTCTGGAGACGAGATCTACGTCAAACTGGATGGTGGCAAAGCTCACGGAGGCAACAACAACAAGTACAGCACCTTCTCTGGCTTCATCTTATACCCCGACTAAACACACACACACACACACACGGGTCTGTGGACAGTAACCATCACTGAAAACTGTTTCCATTCAACCATATGTTTCTAGGTGCCACAACACACAGGCTCACCTGCAACTGTGTGCTCTGTTTATTTAGTGAAAGACCTTTTGTATGTGTTTTTGATTTAACCTAAGTTCAACTGCTGTCCTGTCATCAGACTACTTAGTAGCAGAAAGCTGATGTTCCAGGTGCTGAGAGCCAGAAATCCCGTTTGTTGTGACGCTACAACAAGGTATGGAATACTGTCTGTGCATGTTTGGAACATGTCCTTCAGGCAGACTCCAGAAAGTAGTATGAACAGAACCACTACGCTTGTGTGGTGTCTGTTGTCCATATACGAGTCCGTTTGGGAGTATATTCAGGCCTTTACTATGGTATATAAAATTACTGGCACATGATATTACTTGTTTGTTTTAAAAGCCCTCTCTTCAGTTTTATTTCCCTTTTGCCCCACAGCAAGCACATCATTCACTGCAAAATGGAAAACAGGCGTACAGTACATCTTCCTCCCCATGATTCACCTGTCATGCACCTTAACTGGTGGATAAGCTGGACTTGTTTTGGAAGATGCGATCGAATGAAAGAAATGATGAGGTCAGTGGAAAATTGATTGCCAAAGACGACGGACGTCACATTATAAACGCGTTACATGAGATGCAAAAAGTCTAACCTAGTACAGGCCATCTTGATTGCTATAGCAAGCCAAATTGTGGTGCTTTGAGTAGTGTTCAGTGTTTCACAAAATAGCCCAATAACCACACATGAAAGATAGAAATGGATGTCTTGCATTAATATTGAATCAGTTATATTTTGTTCTCATATATGCAAATAAATATTGTTTGACAAAAAGTTTGCTTTGTGTGGAAATCTCTGACCAAATGAATCCAAGTGCAAGCAATGACACTGCTTCTTGTTTAATGTCAGAGTTTGTCCGTTCGTGTTTTCTTCCCACAGGCTGCCTGTCTGAATGTGTTGCATTGCATCGTAGCCCACAGACTCTTTACGGTCTTGCTCACAGGTTCCAGGTGCCTCCCTGGATGTCCTTTTTCTCTGCTGTAGCTCGCAGATATTTGTAGTCAGTGAGTCTAGACACCATTCTGCTCTCATTTGGTGTATTTATTCAAAAGGTTAGGCTGTAGTCTGTCTTGTGTTTTTTTAATCCTTGTGTTGAGTGTTAAAAAATCTTCCAGGGTAAATTAGACTTGTTGCAAATGCCAAGCAACTTGTTGTAAAAGTAGAGTTAAAATGATTACTTAATTTATTAATTAAAAAAATAATCTGCAAATATTTTGTTTATTTTTATCTATTTTCTTTGTCATATTAGAGAAGTTAGATCTGCTCAGGGTCTTGTATTTATAGATGACAGATGTACCGATAATGATTACGACGGTGTTGAACACATTACAATTGACCCTTCCTATGTCCTGCCCATTTTGGCTCTGTGCTCCAATATTGTATGATGTATGGCGAGGAAACAAACATGCCTCCTGCGTCTCCTCAGATTTCTCAGATATAAAACTGGGTGGAAGCTGGTTGCTGCCAGCTTCCGTGTTTCACTTTTAATTAAGTTGTATTAAGATTTGTAAACCCTTTACCAGACTCAAATATTATTGCTGTAAGCATTCATTAAGATGATGGCTGTTTTGTGTGTGTTTGATTCTTTTTTTTTTTTTAATCCCATCCCCTCAGGAACACACACAAAACAGCTGTTTACACACCACTCCTGTCAATTTAAATGGAAATCATGGGAAACAAATATTAGCATGTCTGCTTAGATAAACCTCCATTAAGGTGTTGGCTTATTCTCCGGCACTCTACAAACTAACTCTGTCCTCCTCAGATGGGATTGTTTTATTCTGGAGCTGCTGGAAGACAAAAACCCAAAACAAAACAGAACAGGTAGACAGACAAAAATGGTACAATTTATGTGCCAAGATCTGGGCCTGTATTTATCAAACCTCCAGATTCATGTTTCTGAGCGATGATACAACATATCCTTGGTTATAATGAGAAATAATTCCTCAGCTAAAACAAGTACAGGGTAGCATTAGCATGCTATTAGCATTTGATTTGAATATTTGATAAGAGATAGCACCACTTTTCCTTTTTCTGTGTGCAAACAGCAAGAATAAAGCTGGCAGTGACTTTGTTTTCAGTCGTCTTCTACACATCCTCACTGTCTGCCCTCATCAGTGTGGCACCAATCTGTCCTTATTATGTGTTTTTTAACTAATGAATCTTATCTACCAGCAGCAGAATTCCCTCTGTGCTACAGCTGGGTTTTCTTCTTGTTTCCAGTTCAGCCAATTTCTTGATATTTAATATAAATATAAATATATTCCATTGTTCATTTCACATCCTTTTAACAAAAGAATAATTATGGGAAGGATGTAGAATGTACAGGACCACATTTTAATTTTAGAAGCACAGCAAGTGCAGAGTGGTAGGTCTTTAAATGCACCGGCTACTTTGGTTCGTGCTGGTGCAACTTTCTGCAAAACAATATTCTGCTTTTCACTCCACTACATTTATCTGACAGCTTTAGTTACTAGTTACTTTGCAGATTACAATGTTTCATACCCTTTCTGTCGGGTGATGTTTGGTCATTTTGAATTTGAATTGTCTGATTAACAGAGAGATTAAGTGTTCCTTTATGGTTTGAGGGAACGCTCCCAGTGCTTCCAGCTTACCAGCTCAGCCAATCACATGATGACAAGAGCTCAACAACTGGAAGACACTTCGCTAGGAAGTCACACTGTTGTCTGGATGCCGCAGAGCAAAATGAATACAAAGCACCACAAATCTGCAGCCAGAGGCAGATGGTGTGTGGGTTTCATTTATTTTGTATAATGACGGGAGAAATAAATTCTAAAAAAAGTTGATGAAGAAGCTGCTGATGTGTCTGCATCAATCCAACGCTGTGCCAGCTTTAATTTTTACTGTATCTCACTCCGTAAGTGCTCACAAAATGTGATGCAGCAGCATCTGAAGTTATGCATTTAAAGAATAAAACATGAAACAGTACTATTGCTACTAGATTGGAAACGAGGAAATGACACACTGAGAGAGTTAGAACCAAACAGTCCTTAGATTTATCTCCATCATTGCTTCAGGTTTACCAATGTTTTGTCACGACCCTCACCATCATTCTGACACACAATTCAAACTAAAAGATGGAAATTAACTCATAAAAGCAGACAAGTAGAAGGTAAACTAGTCACCTGAAAAAACGCACACCATAAAAATCAAATGCCCAAAGAGAAAGTTCATCACTAGTTTACATGACAAAAGATGAACAAATGATCCACTCAAAGAGATGCTGAGAGTTGAAAGACATTCTTTAAAGATCACTTGAGTATTTGTAATTTATAATTACATCATAACCAGACAGGTGGCGTGATGAGGTCACCAGCCTGTTAGGACCTTTTAAACTGTTTAAGGATCAGAGCGTGATGGCCTTGCAAAGGCTCTCAGCCCCCACTGCAGACACATTTAGGATGAAAAGTGGAGCTGCTGACACCAACTGAGACATCAACAGCAGTACGTGTCACTAGCTGCCAGACGAATGCTCACACACACACACACACACACACACACACACACACACACACACACACACACACACACACACACACACACACACACACACACACACACACACACACTTATACCAACACGATAGATGATCAGGCTGCTCCATCCCCCTAGTCCGGATGACAGTGAGGGATTGCTGAGTGACAGACGGAGTAGTGAAATTCTCTGATGGATGAGATAAGTGGGACGAGGCCACACACACAAACACACACTTATTGCGTTCAGGGGAATGCGGCTTGACAGGCAGCAGAGCAACAGGCTTGTACTGGAGTAATGACGGCATGTGTTGCCAGGTTTTTTGCGTACGTTGCAGTTGTACATGCCACCTTCATGGGCTGCACTTCATCTACAGTGCACTAATAAGACAAAACAAGTAATAATAGAAATAATATGATCGTTATTAGACATTAAACACACACAACTATACCCTAATTAGACACCATACACCTAAGTGCACACTAATAAGATATAAGAGGCCCTACTTTGTATCAAATTAGACAAAAACTAGACATAATATGTTCTTCATTAGACAGTATTAGACCCTTTACTGGACACTTTTAAGGTAATTAAAATATTAGGGACACACTACAATAAATAAAGTCTAATAAAGGCCTAATACTGTCTAATTAAAGACTTATTATTTCTATTTTTTTTCTGATTTGATTCAAAGTACAACTTGTCATGTCTTATTAGTGTAATAAAGTACGACACTGTCATGATAATAAACTGATTTTTCTGATTAAACCCAGTGAATAAAGTTAGAGTTTATGGTGCCAAAACACACCAGCCGGCTGCCCAAATGTGTGTCTCTGGCAGTAAAGAGCAGCCCGTTGATTTCAGTGTCTGATTGCCGAGCCGACTTGAAAAATTGCAGCCGACAAGCTCTGTGCACAGGCAGCCAATCATCGGGACATTTTTAAAACCTCTCCCCCATTCTTTCACTCGGCTGATTCTCTCCCCGCGATGATTGATCCGCGTTCATGCCTCAGATGCAAATGCCAGCCTGGCATGAGCAAAATATAAAGAGGGACATCTGAAGGGACCCGCAGAGAGGGCGAGAGCCCCATCCGAGAACTTTCACGATAATTGACACCTAAAAACCTCCTGCTTATCTTCCTCTTTTGTTTGTTGTCTACATTCAAGCGCACAAACCACTCGGCTGGGAGAGAAGAGCGCTGGGAAATAAAAGAAAGGAGGTTAAACCGAAGCATTGGTGCATTAAAGATGTAAATGTGACTGTCTGACTGTCTAGTAGATGAGCCTTTATTTGATCACTTGTATAAAGATATACAATCATTTTTAGGGCCTGTGTGAAAATCAGATGGAGGGGAGGAGGGTTTTTTTTCTCACCCTGTATTTTTATGTCATTTCCACCTTCTTATGCACTATAATTCATATTCTAATAAAGAAGTTATATAGAAAAGATGTGTACCCTGTTTGCTCTAACAAGGTTGGAGTCTAGTCATCACAGTAGGGTTGCCGGGCAACTGGTGAAAATTACAGGAAGTTACTAAATGAATAATTTCCAGAACATAACCCACCACATCCTGACTACTATTTCATATCAAATGGCTGCTGTGAACAGAAAATTTTCTTATTGTTTTGATAAATATAAACTTTTAAGAGGTACTGCTGATTTTTTTATTTTATTCTGACGGGTCCAGACAGTCGGGTCTGAGCCAAAGTAAACCTAAACAATACACAGCAAACAACACAAACCAAACTGACACTGAGACACTGATATATATTTCGCTTCAGTGGAATTTCTTCTCAGTATAACAATTCAAATGCTGGATAATGATTCAGCCAAATGCTGAGTCACTTCATCTGTCAGTCTGCACTTTGAAAATTACATATCTGCTGTGGTTTAATCGGCGAAATGAGGCAAAGAGAGGGGAGACGGAGAGAGGAGAGTGAAAGAGAAGGAAACAGAAAACAGTGAGGCGATAAAAAAGATATTTTTTTCTCATGGAGGAATACACAAAGACAAATGACTGCTCTCCTTGGGGGTTTCAACTCGGGGTTAAGCTTATTTGGCAAACAATACGATGTTGTGGCTGCTTTTGGAAAGATAATAACTTCTAGGTTCTTGAAGATATCTTCTGTAAAAATGCCCATGACATCATGGATGCGTGTGTTTATCCGTCCTTTTGACTGGCTTATTGTACAGTGCGTCTTGGGCAGAGATCATATCACCGTCTTCAGAGTCATTAAAATGCACTGAATTGTCAGTCCTGGATATCTGTAGTCACACACTTCATCTGTCAGTCTGCACTTTATTATTGTTGCTTATTGTTGCTGAAATACCTGAAAGGACACAAACCTTCAAGGCTGCAGTGCAGCCAGTTAAAGATGATTTTCACTTATATAAAGCTGCTCTTTTTTATCATTTTATTATTGTGACAGCTATGCATCAATCATTTTCTATGCAAGACAAAATGCTTGGAAATTTGCTGGTTTTCTTTGTCCTGAGGGATAATAAACTAAAAATACTTGTTTTTTGTCTTGTTTTTTTTAATCAATACACAAACAGAAATGTGAAACAGCACAGCCAAGCCTGCTGTTTACAGCTGTTTCTAGTCTTTAAACTAAGCTAAGCTACTTGTATCTTGGTGCTAACTTTATACTTAGCATGCAGACACGACAATGGTATCAATATTCTGATTTAACTATCTGCAAGGAAACGAAACATATTTCCCAAAACGTCAAACTTTTCCTTTAACACTTAAGCCTGATTCAAATTTTAATCTTAAAACAACTTAAAATGCTCACACGCCCTCAAATCTTTTATGTTGACTGCTATTACAACTCAGTTTTGGTGAGGACATCTGATCTTATAATAGCCTGAAATACGAGATCTTACACACATGCACAGGGCACGCAGATGATTTGCAGGCTGGCAGGAAAATGGCATAACTGTCAGAAACACATCTCTGTCCCATTCTCGGGGCCGGGCGATAATGAGAGACTAAAAGAGATCAATCACACACACACACACACTCCTTCCCTGATCCTGTCAACCATCATCCACCACTCCCTCGTCCTGCCTGCTCCTGAGCCCCTCTTCCTCTCACACATTTATATTGTCATTATTTATGTCCTGCCTCCTCCCTCAGCTTGTCGTGACAGACAGGAGTTTTAGAGCTTTTAAAATAGGTCCACCATCCAACTCACACACTCAGAAACTTTTTTGTAAATGTATTTTGGGGCTTTTATGCTTTTAGGACAGCTGAAGATATGACAAGAAGGGGGGGGGGGGGTTCTAATTAGGATTCAGACCGAAAACAGCCCTGTGTTGAAACAGCGCAGGGTGATGGGACAATGAAATAAGATCCAGAACGTCCAGGAAGTCCAGCTGACAGATTAATGCGGTTTAAAGGCTTCTCAGGCGGCAAAACACTGGACAATGGTTTGAAAAAATCTGGATTTTACAACTCTGGAAGATTATCAGGCCAGCAATCATTTGATAATTTGTTGGTAAAATTGCATGGAAGCCAGGTTAAACTTTTTTTTTTCTTTTGCTGGATGATCCAGTGTTGGCATCCCCACTGACTGGGCTTATTCAAATAAATGAGGAGGCTGTGTTTTTTCATGCGGGGCTAAATTCGTTCTGAATGTGGTCTTAGTTGTTTTTTCATCAGGTTCCTGTGAAAAAGTGCAGATGATAGATTTGTCGTAGACGTTCTCCTTCTATGGACGCCATCATAGAGCCAATATCTCTGCTCATGTGTCTTTTGAGGTCATGAATACATGATTATTATGTAATTTTCCATCATAATTTCTATGCTATTTAAACCCGTGTCCTATTAAGCACAATGTGTGTTTTTATGGCCTATCTAATGGGGCACATCAAGGAGTATGCAGCACCGTATATAAACGTGACTGAAGGGGTCTCAGTGTGTGTGCCTGTGTGTGTGTGTGTGTGTGTGTGTCCTCATCAGCCATGCTGCTTGGGGCCACTCTAACCTTTCAGTCGACTCTCTGAGGATCGTCTCTCTCATCTGGCATCCTGGGCCCGTCACTGTCATCAGCCAGAGGAGAGATGAAAGATATAGTCCTCATTGGCTTTGTTACAATAAAAGCTGCCTGCTCCAATGACTTATTTCCTTAACCTTTACTCCCCTTATATTCAGAAATGACAGATTGCGTGACACAGGATTACAAAAGCCTCCTAAGAGACACTGATAAATTAATGATATCTTGGATAACTCATTATCGGATTTGAGAGCAGACAGATGACAGCCGTTTTACACCATTTGAGTAATCTTAAGGAAATGATAATAAAGTGATCGTAAATCTGAATGAACAGGCTGTTAAAGTGTGTTTACTCCAGGTAGAAGAAATGTGTAATCTCTAAGTGACAACCTTTCAAGTCAGAGCACTAACCCTGCACTTATTTGCTGTTCTTTGCATAAGCAATGAGTCTGCGATGCTACCGTGGAACCACGCACAAATCTGCTACCTGATGCAAATACAAATCTAGAGTTACCACCTCATGTTCTATGCCTCTGTCAACAAGTCAAGTTTGAGTTATGAATAATGTGTGAAGACTTTGGAGGAATTCAGTAAAAAAGTATTGAGTGTTCTCACTGTACATGTATGAATTTCCAGTGAGAAACAGGCTGTCTCACTTGAGCCCATTTTCAGTGGTGGACAAAGTACTCAACCCCAGTACTTGAGTCAAAGTATAGATACTCCTGGTCAAATATTACTCAACTACAAGTGAAAGTTGCTCAGTCAAAATTTTACTTGAGTTAAAGTATTGGAGTACTTGCTTTTAAAAATACTTAAGTATTCAGAAGTACATGTTTTTAAAAATACTTAAGTATTCAAAAGTACAAATTACAAAGTACATTTTCTAATATCAATACATGCTGTATTGTTTTCATGATGCATTTACAGAAGCTTGTAACTCTCTGAAACCAACTAATGATGCACTGATGCTTGTAGAACCACTCTGCTACACAAAGCCTATAGAAACACCTATAAAAACTTCAACATAGAAATACAATCAAAAACAAAAAGGACAGTTATTGTCATTTTCTGATGTAACTGTATTAAAATCACATCATAAAATTAGATTGAAGTTAACTGTAAGGATTTCTCCAAGTCTGTTAAATAACTGAGATTTCTTTCTGTCTTCAGAGGCAGTATATACATGAATTATGTTGTATTTTTCAACCCAATAAAAACAATCCAACTTTAAAAGCTACTTGAAATAATTAATAATTATAATAACATCTTGAGATTTAATTTTGTCTTTCTCCTGCCGTCACCATTACCGCTTTTTGTTTGAATGACAGAGGGAGAGCTTGCTTGTGCTTGTTACAGAGAGCGCCTGCATGACGTATGTCCACTTTTACATCAGTCCCAGTTGAGAGGAGCTACTGTGATTGGTTTCCTTCTGTGAGGAACACAGCATGTGACCAATTGCATTTTAGAAAAGAAAAAACACCAACAGCTGACTTCAAAGCTGTGCTTAGTCAAAAAGTAACAACAACCTTCCTAGAAATGTAGTGGAGTCAAAAGTACAATATTTGTCTTTGAAATGTAGTGGATTGAAAGTCAGAAGTTTCCAAGAAAACAAATACTCAAGTAAAGTACAGATACTCAAAAAATTTACTTAAGTACAATACTCAAGTAAATTTACTTCACTACTGTCCACCACTGCCCATTTTACACAGCCTGTTTCTTCAGCCTCGTCGTTCATATAAAAGGTACAGAGGCGGAATGGGGGGTTCAGTTTCATTCTGCCTCTGATGCACCAAAAGGATAAAAGGGTAAACCGACACGGCAGTTCAGGACGCTGCTGAGTCACACAATCACTGTGTTTTTAAATGATGTACTTATTCCACATATTTGTCAGCTGATTTAAGCAGAGAAAGATGAGCGGACACTTTTTACAGCACTGACACAACGCTGCATGCAGTACGCAGACACGCAGACGGGCAGGAGGAGAGAAATCCTCCCCTCTTTTTAATTTAAGTGCAGCAGAAGAAGCAACAGTCCATTTATCCAGGTGCACATAAAAAGCATTTCATTATAAATCAATGAGGTTGTCAGCTCTGTGTACAGTTAGAAAAGAGCACTGTTGTGTTATGCCACACCTCTTTGATATCAACACTGTGTAAAAGAACACAAAACAAGAATGGGATGATGATGAGGAAAAATCAGCAGGCTTCATCCTCTCATTACCATCAAGGTCTATACAATTTTTGGACCATCCATACATTAATTGACAAGTCATGTTATGCCACTAGCACGGCTGAAACTCATCCACATTTCTTCCTTACAGCTACAGCATGAAGCGAGACGGGTAATTCTGTTAACACAAGCCCAGCAAAGTGTCTGCATCGATTTAATTTGCCAATTACTTGACGGGACCCATTTATCACCACCTGAAGCTTTCACAAACTTCTCAGCAAGACGTAATAAGACCGAGGAGCAATCTGTCCCCGTCTTCTCATTAGGACTCTAAAGAGATCCCCCGAAGCTTAATTATTTATCTGCATTAATATCCCCTCAATTATTAATGATAGGTGAGCGTGTGTGTGTGTGTGTGTGTGTGAGGAGGCCAAAGATCAGCCCTCCTTTACCTCAGCCTCCCTCCTGATTAATGGATGAGGGAGAGGAGCCCTTCATGTATTATTACTGCAGAGAGCCTGGACCTCTGAGAGACAGACAGAAAGACACACAGACAGAAACTTTGTGAATGATAATCATCGTTTAGTATGCAAACATGTCCTCTGTACATTGCAGGCATTTCAATATTTTAAGGGGGCTTGTGTGGCAGAAAGTGAAGTGTCAAAATTCAAATTCATCCTTGTTTGTCATTTCTCTTTAACATTTGTCTCACATCACCACAAATCTGCTTAAATTTGACACCTGTGGCACAAAGTTCTGAAATGTCAAACAGTGAAAATATGGAAGACAGTTAATTAATTTCATGTTTCAGCTTAAAGCTGCTGTTTATTGCTGTTTTTGACTAGTTTTACGTCCTCATTGCTGCAGTTTAGATCTCTTAGACAAGTTCAGATATTTGCCATTATAACACTCTGACATTTTTAAACCAGCATAAGTTATTCTGCAGCAGTTTTAAATGAAAATGAAAATAAATTGTTGTTGGTTTTATTGGCTGTTGATGGCTTTTATGATGGAAGAAAAACATTTCATCCTGTTAACATGTCACTAAACTCCACTGATTAATGTTTCCATTTTGCTTTCTAATCTGTGTATGTCCTCAGTTATGGTGAAATTATCAGAAAAGCTGCTTCACTCTGACATCTAGTGGACAAACTCAGTACTGCAATGAAGAATTTGTTGAATTACAGGAAAAATATGAAAAGTTGTTATACATATGTGCCAGGTGTAATGTATTTTACCCAAAAAGTGTCTTCATGATGCTCCTGATTATTATTTTTGTTTTTTTAATATTTAAACCCAGTCCTCCAACCTTAGGATACAATCAGCTGGTAGAACCACAAGTCAGATCCCCACACAGATAGAACAAACTTCCTGATGATAATAAACACATCTAAACTTTAGCTAAACTCTAAACTCTCATGTGCCATTTCTCTAATTCCCCTACAGTATACTTTTATTTTCGTTATTGAATTTGGGGCAACTTATTACTGCACTGCAACAGCCCTATAACTGTATTTCTATTTGTTTATTTTTAGTCTGTTTGTCTGTTTGTAGTCTGTCTGTTTGTCTATGCTTTGTTTTTTTTATCGTGTTGTAGTGTATTTCTTCAGCTGTGTTTAAAAGGTGCTATATAAATAAATAAATAAAGTTTCAACCCCTCCACAACACCCAACCCCTTTCTCTCTTTCTTCTCATCTGTCTCTCCAATTATTATTTACATGCCTTTTAATTAATTAATATATGTGAATATTGGTGTAGACAAGTAAGCATGCATAAATATATATCTGTATTCATACGTGTGTATAGTTATCTATGTGTACATATGAATGAATGTATGGTTATAGCATTTTGTTAGTTTCATTAGTTCTTTCTGTTTGTATCACCAGGTGTATTAAATACAAAAAATAACAATTGCACTTACATGTAAATATAATGGACATCTTGTGGCTGTATTGAATTGTGGATTTATTGAAATAAAAGTATCCAAATGGAATATGTAATTTTGGCTAAATGAAAAAATGTACTGTATTTAAACTCAGGTTGCCACAATTTTCTTTTTCCATTCATTGCTATTTATAGTTCCTCTGTACAGGCAGCAAAAATTGGTAGAAAAGCACTAAACATATTTTATGTAATTTAGAATGCAAACTCAGTGGTTTATTTCTCTGTATAGTGTGTTGTATCTGCCATGTAGACTGAAAAATTAAGTCCAAAGTGAAAACAGGTCAGAAATACAAATGTCACTTACACATAAAAGTCACTAGATGTCGCCACAGTCCTATACTTGCTACTGACGCTCTGGTTTTCCAGATGTGGATACTTGAGCCAAGAGGTTCACACACTGTTCCACACCAGGAACATGCCATAAATACTTTATATCTACATATATACTTTAACTGTATTTAGCACATGATTTAAATTAAGTTTAGTCTAATTTAAGATGTCCTTATACTGAGGACAGGTGAGAATTAAACCTCTGCTCAGTAAACTTACACTTTATTTTTTCAAGCGTATATCAAACCCCATTAAAAACTTGCAACAGCTTCCTATGAGACATTCAACACCGACTGACTGCTGAACCAATAAAGCTGATCAGATGAGAATGGCCATTTTTCTGTGAGCTGACACAGCATGAATGAAAGCACCACTATTTCCCATCATCCTCCACTAGGTGACAGTACGAGCCTGCAGCTGCAGCCCTCTGAGACAGAAACCATCCAAACCTCCACAACTTTCCTGAGTATCATCACACTTCATTTTGTCATCTGAAGCCTGAAACATTTCATGCATATCTGACAGAAGTTGATTTTTTTAGCACACTTATCAGAAAAAAACCAAAAAAAAAAAACCAACAACACAGAGGAGCATCCTTTTACCATACCAATTAGAATATTGTTTATTATAAATGCAACCTTTTGGGATGAAAATATTATAATTCATTTGATTATTTATGCTTATATGATTAAAGTCAGTATTTTCTACCACATTGTGATGATGAAGCTGTTTTTTTTCAGTTTCAGAATGTTTAATAGGGCTTAGACAAAAACTAGACCCAAATATTCTGGGTAGAAGACATACATTTTTTGGTAAATCTGATTTATGAATCAAACAGCATCCTTGAGTAAATGTCTGAACTGGTTTGATTACTGAGAGGTGTGTTTTTCCCCACAATAAAAGCTAATATAGACCTGTGTGCAGCCCTGTAATACTATTTCATTAACTCCCTTTAAACAGGTATAAGTCTAATCTGTTTCGTTTTTAATATTAAACTAGATGCTGAAAAAACAGCAACTTTAAAACAAATGTATGTGGAAAATGAGGCTGAGCTTCAACAAAGTGATTCTCTAAACCTAAAATCCAGTGAGCATATTCCAAAAAACTGAACATCTGAGTCTAAAAGTCGAGAAAATACTCTCATTTCAGTTGAAGATTTAAGATTTGCTTTGATTTTTTTAGGTAAACGTATAAATATTGGTATTATTATTTTAGAAAAAACAAACGCACTCCTCATAGCGGTATGAAAAACAAAGTACAGTGAGGTTGATTAAAGATAAATGGGAGCAAATACACCACGTTACAAGAGTGTTGGCAGTTTTGGACACTTCTCTCAGGCTGTTCTTTTTGTACAGGCCTGTAATTTTGACCGGATTCTCGTCCAGATTAGAAGCGAGAATGGAGGCAAAAAAAGAAGAAAGAAATGTGAAGTGGAAAAATAAATCAAATGTAGAATATAGTGCAGTTGTTTGCAGAGATAGTTCCCCTTCATTTGGCGCCGGGGCTACATTGTTCCATCTAATCCTCCACACAGGAAGGAAATAATCAAGTGAAAGCCCATGATCATTCTGTATTATAGCAGCAGCTCTGGTGCAGCCTGCACACACACACACACTGTCATGCCTTTACTTCAGACAGCTTTTCAACAAGAGTCTCATCATAAACCGAGCGTGTGTCTATGTGTGTGTGTGTGTGTGTGTGTGTGTGTGTGTGTGTGTGTGTGTGTGTGTGTACCTGCTCCACTATATAGGCTACTCAATAAAACCGGGGCTGCGATCCGTCAGTGCATTTATCATCCTATTACGGCGACAAATCCGGCTCCCAATACATGAAAGGTAAAATGAATTACCAACGTTAAGCCGTCAATAAAGTCATTTCTGTAAATGGTGTCTCCGAGGGCCCCCGCTATTATTCAACAAGCTTTATCAGCACCTTGGAAATTACGCGGCTTGTAGCGCGGCCCCTGCCTCACTTTGATTAAGGGCCCTGCCAGGGACCGGTGACAGCGCTTTTGACTCGGGTTTTATTCAGCCCCGCTCCCCGTGATGAACACCGGGCTGATCGGGCAGAATGAAGACTAATTAAAAGCTATAAATTATCTTTTGCAGCCCCTCTCAAGGAGCCTCTCTTTGCGGCGCCAGATAAGAGCAGACTGAGTGCTCATTTACGCACAATGGCGCTGCGGCTAAACAGCATATTGATACTGTCCTAATTGGAATTTAATTAAGTAGCCATGGCTTCCCAGTCCGGCCTGTACTGGGATAAAGATTTCACTGCGGAGGTGTTAAACATCAACACGTCCCCACGTTCATGCTGTTGCTATTATGATTATTAATATTATTATTTCAAATCGCCAATTAAGAGCCTGATGGCAATTTTATTCTCATTCTGGAGATTTTTTTTTAATAAAACCACCGTGTATTATCGGGACACATTCCTGCTTTTTAGGCCTCATTGTGTTCTTAAAAACTTCATTTTTCACTCTTGTGTCGGTGCATACGACTGTCGTGTTGTTTCATCCTGCTGCCAAAAGCTGGGTTGTCTGAAATGTGGGTGTTTAAATCATTTAGATGCCTTAAATACAGAAGAAAGTCAAGGAAAGGAAAATAAAAAAAATGCAAATGACGCTGAAAATGAACCAAAAGACCTTTTTTAGAGACGTTTATCCTCAAGAAATACTGAGATTTTTTAAGTATACGTGTTCATGACATTCTGTTTCATGCATTTGTTGAAATATATGATGAATTTATAGGATTTTCAACACAAAAAACATCTACAACAAAACAGAAGCCCTCGCATGTACGACTGAATAAATGAAATAAAAGAAAAGATTCTGTAAAATGAGGAAGTAACGAGGAACAAGAAAAGAGGAGCCTCTCTCATGTTCTATCTTAAAAATAGCAATGTTTTATTCACATACGACCTTAATTTTAGACATATGTGGGCTAATTAATTATCTTTTCTGTGTTAGCAGTCAGAAATATGAAAGGAAATAAGTAAAAGCTTGTGAAAGTTATTTCGACTTTATGAAAAGAGGTAAAACACCTGCTCAATAATGAGCCTGGAGGCAGTGAGCATAGCCTGAACTAATATCAAATTTCTCATGAAGTCGTTTTAATTATGTCATTTTCTTATAAATTCATTACCAATTAGCATATAAGTGATTAGTCTATGAAACCCCAGAATGTTTCTTAGCAACGTTTCATTATTTTTTAGACATACTTAGGCCAATTAATTGTCTTTTCTGTGTTAGCAGTTGAAAATATAAGAGCAAATAAGTCAAAGCCAGTGAAAGATACTTTTGCATTATGCAAATACCTGACCTGTAACAAGTATCTATTTATGAAAATAAGTCAAAGCCTGTGAAATATATTTCTACATTATTCTATGAGGGAAAACACCTGCCAGTAACCTAAAGAGCCTTACATTAAAATTCAAATTCTCATTAAGTCGTTTTAATTTTGTTGCCAATTTTTAAGCTAATCTATTTAAATGTGCGTTTTTAAATGTTTTAAATGTGCATTACGCGTTTATTGTTGAGCCTTGTCATCTGTCCAGTAATGAGCCTGCAGCAGTGAGTTAGCTTACACTAATACCAAAATTCTCATAAAGTCATTTAAATTATCAAATTTTGTTCATAAATTAATCTCCAGTAAGCATATAACAGAAGAACAGTTTATAAAAAACGTTAATTTGGTTCAGAATATGTATTTAAATGACAATAACTCACTTTCTGTCGTCCTGTGTAACATTTTTAATGGTGGATAATATCTCGCTGTTGTTTTTGTTTTGCTGTGTACATGTGTGCGCACGTGCGCCTCGCCAACATTCGATCGAACTACTACGCGCGTTCTACGTGTGTGCGCGTGCTCGCTCGCGGCGCCTCCTGAGCGCCGATTGGCCGTCGTCAACTGTGACAGGGACGATCTCGGCACGCGATTGGTCCGCCGCGCGTGTGCACGCGCACACGTGGTTCCGTGCTGTTGTAAGAGAAAGAAAAAACACTTAACGGTTTTAGGAGAGTTTAGAAAAGACACAGATAGATATTATGCTGCACCGGGGAGAGGCAGGAGAGGCAGGGACACTGGTTATAACGTGGAGCTGCGCGCTATGTCAGGTCTCCGAAGGCTGTTAGGAGACGACATGTCGCCGCTGTAGGTGATATTAAAAATTAACACAGGTATTTATATTCGTTTTATTCCGTTTTTACATGCTGTCCGTCTAAATTGGATATCGAAGGGGGGCGGGAGAGCGAGCAACAAGTGGAGTTTGGCGTGGAGAGGAGAGGCCGAAATTTCTCACCAGCTATGGAAGAGCAGAAGGAGCCCAACAGCGGCCGGGACTCCACCGAGGAGGAGAGCATGTCCCTGTCGCCGAACCTGCCATCCCCTCCCATGATTTTACCCCACCACCAGGCCGCCCAGCAGGCCCACAGAACCACGAACTTTTTCATAGATAACATCCTCCGGCCGGACTTCGGCTGCAGGAAGGAGCCGAGCTACCGGAGCCAGACGCCGGGCAGAGAGAACGTGAACCCGCTGGGAGCGAGGCCGCCGCCGCCGCACACCGGCAGCCTCTGCCTGGACTCCAACTGCAGCAGCGACAGCACCTCGTCGTCGCCCTCCTCTTCTTCCTCGTCGTCTTCGTCGCCTTCGTCCAAGCAGAACTCGTCGAAACAGGGCGAAGCGGCGAGCAACGGGACTGGCAGATACGCAGACAGCCCCTCGTCAATTATGGTTATGAGTGGCAGCAATGGAGGGTCTCAGTCCATCACTTCAAAGGACAGCCAGCCGCTGTTGTGGCCCGCTTGGGTTTACTGTACACGGTACTCGGACCGGCCCTCATCTGGTAAGGCGCTAGTAGTCCCCGAATTATACCGCCTGGGGTGTGTGAGTGCTGGGGAACTTTGTTGGGTTGACTCGGTCCTCCTCCACAGTGTTAAACTTCATCTAAAAGTTATTCAGAGAGGAAGTTTAAGTTTGGCATTGTATTATTTAATTTTCTGCCAATGTGGCTTTAATTCAACTAATCAAAACACTGGATTTTTTTTTTAAAATAGGAGGCCAGTTTGCAATAAAACACGTTATTAAACAGATATAACCTAAATTTAAATTATTATGACATGAAAATACAGTGTACAGAGCAAGCATAAGGTCACTGAACGAACCAACACCGCTATTTCACATATTTACACACACACACACACACACACACACACACACACACACACACACACACAGATATAAAATAAGTGCTATGAAAGTGCATTATGGTGTGTAGTGTCTCGCATTTGTTTGTGTATTTATTATAGGCCTGTTAAAAAAAACAGCATAATTTTCAGTGTAGTTTAGTGTGCAATTTTATCACATGGTGACAGGTTTTTACATAATAATGCAACATTAGGACTCCGTCTTGCGCAAATTTAGTGTGTTTTTGTTGTGTGACAATAACAATACTCATTTTGACCTTTGTGACTTCATCAGCAAGGACTGTATGTTCAATAAAATATATCGAAATGTGATAATTATGGAAAAATATCACAGTTAAAGTAATACTAGGCGGCAGAATTTGGGTTTTGTGTGCATGAAGAACAGCATGGCTCGTATAACGTTTTAGTAGACATATACCCTTGTATTATAAAAAATATCAGGAATGTAAGTATTATTTAACTGTAATTCAACTGGACAAATATAGATATGACTTTTAAAAGACTATAAAACAACCTCACATCATCACAGCCTATAATACTTCAGCCAATTCATTTCAAAATAAAAAATAGTATATTATTCCAGAGAGCTGTTTTCCCCGTTTGACCTAAATGAAAGTCTTATTATTATTATTATTATTATTTCAAAATGCAGTGTTTAATAAGTTTTCTCGATTATGTTCTGCAGTATTAGGACTTTACAGTGATTTGAAAACTAGCCTATATTAAATAAAGGTAATGTACGGATGTGTTGGATGGAATGGGCCAGAATCTCCTCAACCATTCTGCTTTATTTTTTTAAAACATCATGAGAGTTTACCACAATCGGTCTGGCTAATATTAGAGAATGCCTTAACCTACTAGATTTTAATTGCATGTATTCGCTCAAAATCCTGCTGCCTTTTAACCTGAGAGTGTGAGCTGATATTAGTCCTGAGTGTGATTCGTTCAGCGTTTGGTGGCACAATTGGAGAGCTTACACGGATGCAAAAGCTTGCAATTTAAAGCTAAAAGAGGACAAAGCGTGTTATTAAATAATAATTAGCCTATAATTAAAAAAAATAAAAAATACAGAGCAGAAAATAACGTCTGAACTCGAGGCTTGTGTGCATAATATAATCAATATCATGTTTAAACTAAATTATGAAGAATAATATATATTAAGGTTGTTTCCAAACGTATTTTGTTCTGTTTAGTACATCGCTGATGGTGATAATGTTATTTACTAGGTTTGTACTTGTGATGTGCTGTTAAAGTGAGGAGGGATGAAGGTCAAAGGGCCTCCCGTTACTTTTTTATTTGTTTGCTTTTCTTGGCCTGTACTTTAAGCCTATCGGTGATGTTTATTGTGCCTTCTTTCTGTTTCATTTTAATTGTTTGGTAGCTATACTGCATATAATTGACGGTCATCGTGTATCAGTCGTGTATGACTGCAGCATGCATTGACTGCAGCGTCTCAAAATCACCGCTCCTGCTCACAGTACAGACATTTAGCCGCATGCACATCCTGCGTTTAGCTGTGCAGTCACCGTCACATTCTCGCTCCTCAGCTATATTTGATGCATCTCGGCCAGATTACCGTCAACACAGCGCTGCAGCCATGTTTCTATGATGAAGTAATCACCGGCCTGGACGCGTTCCATTCCACTGTAGCTGCAGCAGAATTTGTGAGTTTTTGCAAAGAGCTCTGTGATGATGTGAACCTGTGAAGTCTGCAGTGGGACTCTTGTCAAAAGCAACTTATTTTCAGATGAGCCGTGGCAGCGGGCTGCTGCTTGTTTTGGCGAGGCGACGAGTCAGATGTCACACGGGCCCGTGTCAGACTTTACACAAAGGCCTGTCTGGATCTAATGTACCAGACTCACACACCAAAACCTCAGCGAGAGACTTATTGTTTATATACATTTCTTCGGTTTCTGTCTGGACCAGGGCGTAAAATTAGCACCACCCCACACACCAAAAAACAATTGTAGTCTGCTGATTGGCTGCAATTTGAACAGTCACTCGCGATTTGACCGGTGGACAAAATAAATCATTTTGAACCTGGTCTCAACCATTTCTGTCCACAAAAACTCTGATTTTAAAATTTTAACCATATAAGTGTGACGCAGGAAATTAATCTGATTACATTCAAATAAGCCATGAACACACATCTGTGACCTGAAAAGGCCAGATTTAATATTAGTTAATATTAGCTGAAAAGTAATTAATAATAATGCGTTAAATGCATGGCTTTGTAACCTCATGTTGTATGGCGTGGCGGAGGAAAAAAGGGCTATATTAAGACATATATATATAATAAGCAAAATATGCAACATTTTCCTTAAGAAAAAAACAACAATGCATAGACTCTTATAAACATAATCCCTCTCAGTCTGCGTGGTGCTGTTTATGTATGCAGACTCTTTCCTCTGCATGCATTTTCTCATTTTCTTATTATTTTGCTGTGTGCTGCAAGCTTTACAAACCCAAAAACCTCGGTATTTGACGTCCTGGGAATGAGACTCAATAATCAACCTTCCTTCTGGTGCGTTTACGGACATTTCAGACAATTCTTACTGATTCTACCTTTGAAAGGAGAAAAAAAAGAAAAGAAAATGACTGTAAAATGACTGTTTCTATTGATCTGCTTTTGCCATTTACACAGTGCATTGAGTCAGCAGCCTGGCAGGAGTGTAATTTTATACTGTGGCATTTAATTGTGTTGTAAAGGTTGCATTGAATAGCTTTAGGTTTTCACATTGGATGCTGGTTGTAACCAAATCCTGGTTTTAAGGCCAATAGCAAGCTGTGGTTTTGATGTAATCCATATTGAATGCAAAACATTAATGGGTAAAACAGATGGCCTTGAAATAATAAAAAAAAATCAAATGAAAAGAGCATTTAGTACAAAACCACAGTACAAACATTACAAACAAGTATGATACAAAACAGTATCAAAAAGCAGTACATCAGGACAGTGCAGCGTGCACCAAAACACAGTAATAAATACACACGACCATGAAAAACTTATACAATACAACAGAAAATGATATGTGGCGTTCAAGTAACCTTAATGAGTTCAAACTGATGCACATACTCAAGCGAAGAGTCAAGCATATGAGGCTGAAATATAATATTAAAGGAACTTTCACATTTTGTTGATTTTGGAGGCCACTGAGGACAGAAGCGGTGGCGCTTCCATCATAATAACCACAAAACATGACGTCAAAAATAAAATTATCTAAATAAAAAATCTCCTCCTCTTCACTGTAACTTTGGCTGGGAAAAAAAATGTAAACACTTCCATCTGATTTCAAGGAGAACCCGGCCCTTTGGCAGGCATTAAAAATAATTACACAGAAATAGCCAATCATCTCGATTTGCTTCTGAAGGTCACACAGGCATCAGCATTAAACTGAGACTGTTTTATAACTACTTAAAAACTCCTTGTAGCTTTAAAAATCTAATGAAGAAAGCACATTTATTCTGCGTGTCTGCAGAGTGTCTTGTGAGCTGACCAAATCCTTCCCATCAGGCCAGTTTGGTGACCTACATCTGATCATATCGAGCACATGATAAGGCGCAATCATCGCTCATCACTGAGACGCTTAGTCGATATAAGCAGCGCGTTTGATGCTCCAGCCGTAGAATAACCATTTTATTTCCATTGTTGTTTGCACACCAGGCCCGAGGACACGGAAACTGAAGAAGAAGAAGAACAGCAAGGAGGACAAGCGGCCCCGGACAGCGTTCACGGCCGAGCAGCTGCAGAGACTGAAAAACGAGTTCCAGGCCAACCGGTACATAACGGAGCAGCGGAGACAGTCTCTGGCCCAGGAACTCAACCTGAACGAGTCCCAGATTAAAATCTGGTTCCAGAATAAGAGGGCCAAGATTAAAAAGGCCACCGGCTACAAGAACGGCCTGGCCCTGCAGCTCATGGCCCAAGGACTGTACAACCACTCAACGACCACCGTGCAGGAGGACAAGGACGAGAGTGAATAAATAATGATGGGCCCGGACATTATTCATGCTGAGGGACCTGACTCTTTTGGCTTTTGGAGAAAAAAAAAATGAACTGGAAGTGGGGGAAACGCTATTTAAAAACACAGATTTCTGTTTATGGTAACAGTATATGGACATAATTATATAAATGAACGATCGTTATTAAAGTTTATATAGCCACACTGCAGTTATCATGTTGTATACAGTATATTTAATTTCAGGCTCATCTCTCATCCTGGATCTTTTCACCCATTGTTTTGTTTTTTTGTTTTTTTTGTTTTGTTTTTTTAGGATGTCCAATTGGCTCTCGATAGGTTTTTGTGCTCCCCCATGGTTGCGCCATATTTTCCTTCAACACATCAGTCCGCAGACTCAAACAAGCCAAAGATTTTAATATGTTCACATGTAGTCTGAAATAAAGAAAGAGAACGGTAGATGGATGGGCTACTTTTTTCTTTCTCTCACTCGTTTACACAGATAACGCAGGATAAAAACGCTTTTTTGGGTTTAAAAAATAAATAAAACCTTTTAATCAATATAAGTAAGGCGGTAAAAATCTTATTTATATGGCACCTTTCAAAACAAAGGCTTCACAAAAGGATAAAAGGTTAAGAAAAACAAAAAATGAGCACACACAAAAACTGCAAAAATATGCAGTTTATATAGATTTATTATTATTATTATTATTATTATTATTATTATTATTATCATGTGACTGAAACCACACCAGGAGCATGGCTTTGACTGGACTTCCAGTAAAATAAATAAATGCCATATGAACATAAAATAAGGATATAAAAGAGCAGGGAACTTTAAAGTCACGTCGCAAATGTAAAGGGGCAAACCGTAAATTAATAACAGGCTTTTAAATTCTTTCTGACCATATGGTTATACACATATGGATTATTTAATTTTTTTTTTATCTTTTTGATATTTCAGAGAGGTGATGGGGCAGAGACTAAAATAGGCTGCAAAAATATAAAACACACTCTTGTGCGGACACACACACGCTCTCACACACTCAGTTCCTGTTTCACAGTTCACGTTTCACACTGTATAATCAGACACTACTTGTTTTACCAGAATGGATAACATTTCACCTTTTAATCTATTCTGAGCATTTAGCAGATTTAACACCTCTGCTACACTTTCAATCTCTTGTAGGAGTTTTATAATGACGTTATTCAGCCTCTTGTCTCTCTTCTGCTTTAGTTTAGGGAGAAACATCCTCCTCTTTCCTACATTTGGCCTGTTTGGCCTTGTGTGACCTCAGGTTCAGGTTTGATAGAGCCTGGCTGTGAACTCTGTGACATGGCTTGTGTGTGTTTGGGAGTGTGTGTGTGAGTGTGTGTGTGACTCCAAGGTCAGCAAGAGAGCAGACAGACTTAAGGGTCTCTGCATAAATTTGTCTGATTTTGTGGAAGTTATTTGCACTATTTAGCTGTTAGGGATGGGAGTTTTTTTAATTGTTGTTTTGGCTATTTTTGAAGAGGAACCTGGAGAAGAAAAAGCACTAACTTCAGATAAAAACACTTGCGTAATTTAAATTTTACTGGGGTGAAAAACAATGTTTTAACCCCCATAATCTCCAGCAATGTGGTACAAGAGATACATATTTATTATATTATGCTGTAGGTCTCAAACTGATGTAAATTAGACTCCGATAAAACTGGATAATTATTTAATATTCTTTTTTTAATATATTTTTTTTATTGATTATAAAAGGAAAAGAAGAAAAGCAGGCATACAGACACAAACACACTTCATGGGACATATGTGACAGAGCAATGTATCACCCTGCAATATTTTCAATATTAGTCCCTTTAACAGTAACAGCATTAACTAATATATTCACATTATTGGTTTTGCAAATGGCTGATTATTTCATGTTCAAATTATTTCAAGTTGATTATTTCTTCTATTTGAGTTTATGAAAATAAAACCAACAATGTATTTATATTAGTGACAAAAAAAAATAACAGATCCATGTTTAGGATTATTTTTCTTTCTTATTCTTCCTTCCTTTGTGTCTTTCTTGACATCTTGCCCTTATAGTTTTCATTTGGGATTACTTCCCCTAACATCATCCGGTTTAGCTCCATGTTTACACTGATTCTGACTAATATTCAGTGGGAGTAATCTTGATATTTTTAGGCAAATATAAAGTCCCAACCCATCCTCCTATTGCAAAAATGGCCCTTAACAAGCCATCTTGTGTAAAACGAGGCTTAATAAAAACGTCCCATAAGGTCAGGATTTATTTCCAAAGCTTATAATATTTATGCCGATTTTTTGCCATGATAACATAATCCAGACTTTTTTTCTAGCACGTATTAAAACGCAGGAGGAGAGACCTCACCTTGATTTTATGGTTAAATTTGTGAAAAAGTGAATGACCTATGGCGGACGAACCCCGGGGAAACTCTTAATATGCGGGCCCGTGCTCTGAACCAGCCGCACAGACAAACTGCCGTGATTTATATGATTTCTGTTTGTTCGGCTACGTCGCTTCTATAGGCTACAACTGATGGCGAATTGGATTATTTAATTAAGAGCTAACAAGCCTGCAGAGGTCTGCAGCAGCAGCGGAGGAGTTCACGGCCTCCGCGTTTCAGGCTTTTTAATTATTTCAAGTGTTGCTGCGTTTGTGTTCAGCTCTGCCTATAGAGCACAGATTTAATAAGCGCGCACACAGCACAGCCTGTTAATAATTGATTTCAGTAATGACGAGCAGGGACTCGCTGTTGGTCTATAGGCAGGTTCATTCTGCGGGTTTCAGATTGCATTAAGGCTCCATCTTTAAAATTGACCCGATTTATTTATGTTGCCTATTTATGAAGATAAGTGCGCTGTGCAGACAATATTGCGCCTGTTAATGAGTGCAAAATTGAACTGTATTGAATTAAGAAAAATACTTAAAGGCATAATGTGCAAGATATTACTATAAAAAATACAATGTATTTCCTTATTTTCTCATTATTTTTCCTTGTTCGGGACGTTTAACACAAAGCCTCGGTATTTGAAGACCTGGGAATGAAATTCAACAATCAACCATGTGTCTGGTGCGTTCAGGAACACCTCGGACAAATCCCACACGTTTAAATCACAAAGTGGGGTTAAAACCACAATATAGCGAAATATTACTTAAAAAAAAAAAGTTCATAGCTCATGTATGGATTCCAGTTTTTCACACTGTATTGCAGACAGGAGCAGAGCCAAGCTTTGGTGTCTTAAAAAAAAAAGGCTGTCAGGCCTCCATACAGCATCTAAAGCTCCAGGGGCCCTTGAGGGGGTTACCTGGGGGACCACAGTGATATTATTAATAATATAGATTAATTTAATGTCACTCTTCAATGAAATTTATGAATGAATATTCATAAGACTTTATTAAAGTTGGACACTAAATCTAATTTAATCTAAAGATCATCAAATGGGTCTAATGTATCTATTTCTATCTGTTTTAAAAGGTGCTACAAATATAAAGTTAGTATCATTTGGTTACAGAAAGCAGTAGTTTTAATACACCAGTGGTTCCCAACCTGAGGGTGAGATCCCACCAAAGAGGTCACCTGATAAATCTAAGGGGTCGTGAAATGTTGTGCGTTGCAGAACTTCTTCTATCTTAGTGCTCCGTAAAAAAAAACATGCAGGAATTTAGTGGAATCAGCTAATCTTGTCTACTTAACTTAACATAAATGTACAAGTTTTATTTATTCAAGTTAATTCAACTTAAAATTTCTAGTATTTTTTTTAGAATACTCCAGAACTTACAAACATGAGCTCTTTGCATGTGACAGCTTTTGTGTTGAATGAAGCTCTGTACCGAGTCCGATCAACTCATAAAATTAAGCACACTTCTTTGAGGCATATTTGGGTTTATTCTTCTCCAGAATATCTTCTATTCTTTTCCTTATTAATTACTGTATACTAGTACCTCCTCTGACCTCTAAAATGTATTCAAATGAAACAATATTGGAGAGAAAAATCAGCCTTGGGTTGAACTCACAACATATGAACATGTGCAAACTGATGAGCGGTCGTAAAGCTTCAGTTTAAGGGGTCAACAAGGTCGGGAAGCAGTGCTCCACACCACAAAAAGTATTTTCATTAACCACCTTCAAGTATTTTTAATCCATTTTGTTGTCTTCAGGAATTAAATAAGAGGTTGTTGTCATTCTGTTTAGACAACACGCACACAGGCCTAATGTGTTTCTAAATCCAGCCTCTGTGCCATCTGGCCTGCATGTGTGAACAGAGGTGAAGAGGCTGCCTGCCTGGCTCTTCACGGTCAGCTAACCCCACAGCTCTAATATTATAATGATAGTTCCATTCCCCGCTGTGAATGCGGAAGAGGATCCGGTGACAATGTATTTAAAATTCATACAATTATGAAACAGCGAGAGGATTTCTCCTCTTCCCTCCTCCCACCTTGTCATTTAGGAAGCCGAGGGTTTATCTGTAAAACAAAGAAAAGCCAGGGATCGTTTGCATAGTTAGCATAGTCTGCCTCGCAGGCACAATATGGATTTAATTTATATGCAAATGAAAGCAATAAAAGGAGAATACACACTGGAAATCTCTGCCGTTTAAAAGGGGAGAGGAGTTGGATTCAGAGCAGGTAGCACTCGCATGCACAAAACGAGGCATTATCAGAATCAAGCAAGAACAATGTTATATAATATGAAGAGGCTGCACTGCTGCATAAGCCATGCACCACTGCAAACTCCCTAAAGTTTGCTTCAGTTAAATAAGATTTTTTTTATGGGGAAAGTCACATTCAGGACGCACCAAATGCAGCAACACACACGATCCAATAAATCTTATAAAATACGATGCACTGCAGGTTAAACTATCCATCTGCATATTAGCTGATTGCAACATTAAAATAATTCTCATATGCTAAGACACCAGTAATAAAAAAAAACAATAATACAATAGACATGATAATTTAACATTTTTCTAAGGGTCTTTCTGCATAATGAGACACTTTAAGTACTGATCTGGATTTTTACCTGAGAAAATTTCTACTTTTACTTCAGTTAAAGATCTGCATTCTTGGTTGAATAACTCTATGTACATATTTGTTCTAAAAATGATTATTTCACTTCTTCATCACATTAAATCACATGTTACTGTGCTATAAACAACCAAACTTATATTTCTTTGTAGCATTCCACAGCAGGGTGACAAATTAAAGGAAAACATAAAAAAAAAAAGTTTAATGTTTCCACATGTGTCGCCTGTCTGTGACATTACCAGACAAATAATAATAAATAAATTTTTATAAAATCTTTACGACCTAATGTTGCCCAAGAAGCTGCTGGTGAGCATTAACATTACCGTTAACCGTTTTGAGTGCAAACATTTATATTAATGAGTTATACTTTTAATTAGCTTAATAAAATCTTGCATTTAAGCATCAGGGAATTTTGTTGTGGCAACTTAAATTACTTGGTTTTGATCAACTTCATTTACTGTGAAGTGAAGTGAAACCAAACCACAGCAAACAAGTGGAGTTAGTCAAAATAAATGACCCAACACAAGTACACTAAGTTGGACCAACAGAATCGCTTCATGCTGAAAGGAAGAAAGAGATTTAGTTGTGTTGAAATACTTTCCATGATTTAATTAAGTTAATTCAAAGAGTTTTTTTTTTTTTTTTTTTTTTTTTTTTTTTTAGTGTAATCTGGTGACCTTGAGTGAAATCAGAAGAAGAGGGGTACTGGGAGAGAGAGGCAAAGCGAAAACAGAAAGAAATTGAAATGATTTAAGAGACTAGCATGTTTAAAATGGTTATTTACACAATATTATCATGTGTATTACTAATATAATATCAATGGCCCGAATATCACAACATCACTAATTCTTTTGACCGTCAAGCTTAAATGCATATGATACAAAGAAAGGACAAAACTTCATCAGGTCACATTTGTACATTTAGTTAACTTTTAACAAAAATCATACAGGACTTTAGTGGAATTAACTAATCTTTTCTCATTAATTTTATTTTGTTTTATTTATTGAAGTTTATTCAACTTAAAATTTCTTGTCTTATTTTCAGAACACTTCAGAACTCATAAATGTGAGTTCTTCTAACTTGAAGTCTTTTGACTTGAAATGATGAGTTGAATGAATGAGTTCAATAAACTCATTAAACTCAGTTTCTTCAAATTAACATGATCAGCATAACAGCAGACTTCCCAGCATGCACTGTTTGGGAGTTAAAACATGAGCTTATTGAACATGTTTTCTTAACTGAATAAATATTAAATTTATTTCATTAGAAAAGTTTATTTGTTTCGACTCATTACTAAATTACATCAGCAGTTTATTTTTACAGTGACATTATATAAGATGTACACAGTACGACACAAACTGGGGTCCCCCTCAGAAACATGCCGGCTAACCACCTGTCATTCAAACAAAGGGGGGGTTTGACCTCACCAGCCGATGCAAATCAAGTGTTAAGAGCGTTGTTTATTTTGTGTGATACACGCTGCTCGAAAATACATGTCAACACGGAAGTAGAAAAGCTTTTCTTGGATAAACAATTACAGCTACAGAGACAGAAACACACACATACACACACAATGAGATGCACCCATGCAGAGACATACAAGCATGTGCAAAAAGGCAGGAAAAGAGAGCCTGGGCTTACACACAGACCCATTTAAAAGAGCTTCTTAGATCACTACGCTGTGACGGTGCTGGTGCTAAGTAGAGAAGTTTAGAGTAATTCCCTCCCAGCTGCTGCCTCCATAATGGGAGGAGAGAAGAGGGGAGGAGGGAGACAAAGACAGAGAGAGGTCCTTCATGTCTCTTCTTCAACTTTTTTCCTAAATTACTGTAGATGCCCAGTTGGTGCCACATCAGCTTGCCCTTTGGATCCAGAGTGCATACAAAATTGCACAATTTGCCACACTGTGCACAAAGCTATTCGTGCTTATTTTCCTCCTGAACTAACATGTAGAAAATTATGTGAGTGACATTATGCAGCTCATTCAGCTGTATGACGCAACACAGTATTCATCTCTTTCATTAAACACGTGTTTTAATCAAGCGTGTCAGCAGTGAAGAGACGTCTTTGGCGTCCTGTAAACAGCCACTGCAACTTTCTTTGCAGTGCAACTTCTTTATTGTTTACATACATTTTTTACCATTTTACTAAATGATAAATAGAAACACAGCATGTACAGAGGAAGTGATATTGTGGATTTAAATTATAAACAAAACAAAGTAAAAGCTGCATTTTTATTCACCAAAGAGCTTGGGTGCTCTTCTGTGTGCTTACCATTACTATTTTTTTAGTGAAATCAGTAATAATAAATTCATTTATAAATCAATACGTCTACATATATCATTTTAAGATAACTGAACCACACCAAACTGCACAAATGCCACTAGCTAGAGTCAAAATCTTTATGTTAGCTAATGGAAGCTAGCAGGAGCTGCTATGTAGCCAGTTAGCACCTGTTAGCTAAAATAACAATGCCAACATAATTCTGACTTGACTGCATACAAACACCATCCTTTGCTTATTTAGTTTAACCAGGCTGCACATGCTCCCTACCTAATGGACTCACTCAGCATCAAAGTGGAGAGACAGTGTTAACATTAGCTTTTTAAAACAGTTACTTCTTCTACTACCTCTTCTGCATTTTTATTTGCATTTTGCAGAGGAATCTCATAGCTTTCTGACGACAGTAGCCTCTCTAAACTGATGCTAAAAGAGATTTAGTTATGTGTCTACGTACTGTGTTTATTTACAGCAGCAACCGCACAGCTGATTCGAAATTTGACAGTGTTGTTGCTCTAGCTAACAAGCTAAATGGCTAAACCTGGTAGAAGCTGTAGGGCTTGCTAACTTAAGAGGCAGGAAGCATGGTGGATTAATGCCATTAATGCCATAAAACATTTTTTTAATACTAAACTTTTTGGGGTTCCTTAGGTTAGCTCACTAGCTAGCCTGACGTGCTATAGCTTTCTTGTTTTAGCTTTGTAGCTGGCTGTTTCCTTGTGACAGAGAGTGCAGTTAGACCACAGATTAACCAGATTTAGATGCCTTTTTCACAGAACATATGTATTTCTTCCACATAATCATTTCTTAAATGGTAAAACAGATGGCAAAAGGTCCGATATGACATTTTTGTCAAGAGGAATGAAAAAATATAAATTCCAGCTGTAACTCTGGTGATGAGGAGGAAGTGTCGCACATCACTTTGCTTAAATATTATTGGTTTGTCTGTGAACCAATGAGAGGTCAAGTCCTCTTTGCACTCTACTTGGAATAACATATGCAGAGTGTGCGTGTATGTGCGTGTGTGTGAGCGTATATGTCAGACCAATCAGCTTTCAAAGAAACTCTAAGAATGATTCTCAAAACGTTTAACCCCGAGTGTTTTTGTTTCACGAGTACACAGAGATCGGTTCTCACCACGGGGAGGTTTACTCATGACTTATTGGGAGCTGTCAACTGGACTGTCTCAGAGAGACACACACACGAACACAAACAGACAAAGGTGGCATTGAGAGGGAACCTCCCACAATGCAGCTGAGCGTCCAGGGGGCTCTCTGCTCCAACAGCCGTGATTTCACCGAGCTAAATCCAGATTACATGGAGGATATACACAGCGCCACTTGTTTACTCTGCCCGTCAGGGGGTGATTTGAGGGGGTGCGATGCGGAGAGGGTGGAGAGGGGCATCACTAACACACTGTATATAATGCTCAGGCCAAAAGCCAGGGGGAACTTTCTCCATATTTTGGGTCGTTTCTTGTTGTTGCTGTTGTCGTTTTACATTTGTAACACTGTGAATCTGTGTAAAGAAATCAATTCTTTTAAAAACATGAATCTATGAATATAACGATGGTTCTTTGCATCATAAAGTCAACCTCAGATTTCCCAGAGGCTCCGTTTTCCAAGGATCCAACATCCACTCAAAGGCCGGTTTCCTTCTCTGTAAAAACTGCAATTTTTCCTATGGAGTTGTAAGTGCTTTTAGTCTATGTTTTGGGAATAAAAAAGGACTGGAATTACATAAATCAAATGTCATATTGTGATGAAAATGAGTTTTTTTGTTCTTGTGAACTCAATCTTCCTCAAACAACTATATATATATTTTTTTTATAGATGATCCAAAGGAAAGGATGTAATTTTCCAATGTATAGCGTGCTACTGAGGAGGCGGCGCAGTTGAGGACAGTTATTGCGCTCTAATTAAAAAGGAAGCGTCAGGAAATGACAGTGCTCCTCCAGCCACAGCTATGTGGCAGACAACACTTCAATTCAGGCTGCTGCCGTGTTTTTTAATCTGCTTCGTCTGTGTCAAAAGAAGTCATCACAGGCAGCACATTAATCAGGGGGTGAAGTCAGACTGCAAAACAACACAGAGGTGCAGAAATACAAGGAAAAGATGTGTGATTTAAATCCTTTTCAGGAGAATAGTGCCTTTTAAAAAAAAAAAATGCCCCCAGTCTGCACAAGCAGAGAGGAGCACCAGCACAGAAGCTAAGCCATGTACTGCTGTGGACAGGGTCAGAAACAAAACCACTCAAAACAGGTTCACTGAAAATAATTAATTGTACGCTACATTTAGCACATTCTCACCGCTTTACTCAACCATCACACGGCCTTTTCTGACCGTAACCTGTCGTTATATAAGCCTAATATCACTCTCTCCAAACCAACCAAACTCCATAGTCGATATCTGTAATTTTACCTTGCAGATCATGGGAGTTCCTGCCTCGATCTGTTAGTTAGTTTGCGTTATTGTGTGACTTTCGTGCTTTAAAAGTCTAGTTCAGATTCACCAAAGTCATGCAACAACACAAACTAACTACCAGACTGAGGCAGCATTACACCAGCAACTCCTGTAATCTTTGAGATGAAATGACTAATTTTGCCAATGGATTTTTGTTGAGTGAGAGAGAGCAATATTCGTCTTATATAACATCAGTTTCAACTCTTTCCGTTGACTGTAGATATGAAGAAACACAACAAAATGATGCATGTGATGTAAAACCTACACTAAATCTCATGGTGAGTTTCTGATAGAGGCGTGTACACACACACACACACACTGACTTATACACACACACAAACACAGTGAGAACAAAGGCAAGGACACCTGGGATTCCCCCTGTTGTATGGGTGGTCACATGCACCTCTGCCTCTTCTTCATGCCTTCCACATGTGGAAGCACTTTATCTTCCCACTGCCTCTCTCGGTCTCTGTCTCCGTCTCGCCTCTGCCCTGCGTGTGTGTGCGTGTGTTTGTGTGTGAACCACTTCACTTGAGGAAATCAAGAAGAGGATGGTCCTTGATGAGAATAGTGATTTAACTTACTCCCACCTCCCTTGAGAGGTATTGCGCTTCAAAAAAAAGAAATTTTCTATCCGAGCCTGTTGTGTTGGTCAACTCAGCCGTCAAGTGATGAGAATATCGACACCACAGCTGTCCGCGTGAACCCAGCAGATCCAGACCCAGCTAACACTTCAACATGGAGCGCTGTGTTGAGTGACTTGAGTATTTGCTGTTTTAGTGTGTGTTTTTTTTTTTTAAATATTTGTGGGTTTATTTTGTAAAAATGAAACAATAGCTGACTTATTTGTTGTCCGTCTGCCTGGCTACCCTCTCACCCTCTTCTCACACTTCAAAAGCAGATGCGCTTGTGGAGATCTCCCTCTCCTCTCCTTTCTCCGCTCCGTCTTTCATCGCGGCGGCCCGGAGGTGATGCGGGGAAGCGATTAGTCATATTCGATTTACATACGGCTGTCACGGGCTCCTCCAGGCTGAGCACTGATGTCATCCATGCGTGGGGCCCTCTGTGGCCACCCTGCGTATGGGAAGACTTCTCGCTGTCAGGGGGGGAGAAAACCTTCCCCCCCGATGGGAGCACTATCACTGTTCAAGTGCAATGATGAATGTGGGGCGGCACTTTGTGTCTGCGTGTATGTGTTTGTGCAACCTGTGAAACCTGTGCATGTGCTTACACTGAAATTAAAATCATCTACAGGCCAGATTTCAGGGTGAACTGTCCTTTTTAAAAACAGGCCGCAAAGTGAAATAATATTTTAGACCAAGCAGCAGAGTTTTATATCATTCTTCTTCTACTACTAACTACTTGCTCATGCTAGTTTGAGAGATAACTGCGTTGGAAAACACAAAAATCTCTTACAAAGTTATTTAACTGACTTTATGGAACCAGAATCGTCCCCCTTTTTTTATTTCATAGATAATAACACTGGATATTTTAATTCTATATTGACCTCCGCGTTACCAGTGATAATAATTGATAACACCTGTGTTTATTTGTCTATTTCATGTCCAAATTGCTGCTGTGGTCCTCCCAAATACTGCACGTTGTAAAGGGACAGACATCTCAAACAGCTGACTCTCCTACAATTTTACACACATACAATTATTATCAATTAATTATCAGTTTATTTTCTGTCAAAAAACAGTTTCAGTTTAACAGGCTTTAGCTTACTTTCCTGCACACAAACATGCACGCGCACACAGGGCGGTGGGAGGGAGGGTGGTCGAGTGCTTTAGCTCTTCCTTACAGAAATATTAGCTCAAATATGGCTCTGAACTCCTCAAGGGGTCAAGAGCCGGCAGTCCATTTTGCAGTCTGCTGCTCACAGAAAGCAGTTTATAGTGAAGAGCCACTGGCAGGCATCCAGAGGAGGAAGTCTAAGTTATTTATGAAGCCTCGCTTGACAAAAGACAGTATAGCTTCCCATATTCAGTGAGTGTGCCTGCTCCACCTATGACAGAGAATCCAATTTGCTGCAGTCAAGAGCAATTAAGTTTGTGGATAATTATGTGTATGATATGATTTTAAGTGCAAGCTCATCTGACCACTTTCAGAACAGGGTTAAGGATAAAACAAACATAACAGATATGATTGTTCTTTTTCCATTTTAGCTCTTAAACATTGATATATGATCTCTTCTTTTAAAATATGTACTCTCAAAGGCATATTTACATGCACATATGCACACATTATTACATGCACACACACACACACACACACACACACACACACACACACACACACACACACGAGGGCAGAAGTTCAGGTTACCAGGGCAACTCGTCTCTGGATCTGGGCAGCAGAATGCGAGACCGTGAATAACTGTTTTAACACACAGTCGGCACAATGTGTGGTCTGTGACATACCATCTAAAGCATAACTCTGTGTCTGTCTGTCTGTCTGTCTCTCTGGATGTGTGTGTGTGTGTGTGTGTGTTTGACGTCAGTCTCTCAGTGCGCATGTGTTTCATCTTCATCATTCTGTTTTGCTGTCATGTGTGTGTGTGTGTGTGTGTATTTATTATCAATGCAATACACATTAAAGTAGCAAATGCAATGTGACCTGGCTTTTATATGTTATACAATATTCTGACAGATGCTTATAAGTTTTGGGTGTAACACAAGGCTACTGTATATTTATTTATGTCAGAAAAATCTGGATTTATGCCAGATGTGGTCCCACAGCGGAAGTAGTTATATGTTGTCTAGACTGCATCATTTTCTGTGTTTTGCCTTTTACTTCCATTTACACTCCACATTACTACGTGTAAAAGTTCAGGTGCTCACAAAATATACAAAATATTTAAATCTTTTCTATTATTTTAATTAAATAATATAGCATGTTTTGCGTATTAGTGCATAATACTTTAAAAACTGAAAAGAGATCCAAGTGTTTCTGCTAAAAAAAGAAAAAGACAAAAATGAAAGTTGTTAACAATTTAAAAAAAAGTCTAAAAACTTTTGCACACATTTTTCTAGTTTCAGCCACATGTTGCATATTTTTTAAAAAAGGAAGCTGCATGTTCTAGAGTTCTGCAACGTGTCGGGTACCTGACAAATATACTTATATAAATTCACAGGTATGGGCACGGGAAAAAATGAACTAACTGCGGGCAGGCGGCAGTTGATATAGGTTGATATACTTATTGTGAAGGCCGAGAACCTTTGACCTCACATCCTGTCAAACAATGGGAAGTCACTGTCACTAATATGATAGCTAAATCTGACGGCATAAAGGCAAAAACAGCCAGCGGAGGAAACCAAATTGTTGACAATACATGATTGGAGGTCGAGCTGGACATTTGCGAGAAATGTGGTGTCACCAGAGACTGTGGGAATAATGTTCTCACTGGCTTTGCTGCTTGTAAAAAGTGCCAACAAGTATTAACTTCTGATAGACGCAAGCTAGGCTCATCGTCGCCGAGAAAACACATCGGCAGCTGCACGAGCACAGGTGCTGCAAGTGACAAGAGAGTGACTGTGTACATGTGTGCAGGTTGGGTTGGGTAGCAGGACTTCTAACAGGTTCCTGGCAGGTCTAGAATTGACGTTATTTAACAGGTCAGCAGGTCTGTTCTGATACTCTGCTTTGCTGGTGCAGGTTTCCCATGCAGACCTCTGGTTTGTTCAAAGGAAGGAGGTCCAGATGAAAAAAAGGAAAACTTCTCTGAAAACAAAGAGAAAGCTGTTGACAAAAACCCGAAATGCACTCTTGTCCGTTTTGCATGCACTTTTGAGACGGTTCCCAACTTCAGCCTGTCAGTTTCTGATCTATTGTAAAGTCACAGTGTTGTGCTTCAGCACTTCCTGTGGATTTATTCTGCAATGTCCAACCAACCTGGTGATAGATAATCAAATTAAAGGAACCCTTTTGCATTATTTAAACTCTCAAATGTTGATACTGGTGACTGCTGCAAAAATTTAGTAGGTCTCAGGCTGTAAGTGCTGATAATGTTGTCATGTAATGTTGAAATACTGAGCACAACCGTGGCTCAAACACAAGAACAAATGATAGCGATCTTTATGGTAATGAATCAAATCTGGTTTGATACTTCCAGCCAGACAAAAATAATCAAACAGTCACTGTATTCTTTGCTGTTTGTCGTGTGTCTTCACTTCTCCACTTCTTGCTAACAGGTGTGAGGCTGAACACCTGCATGCTGACTGTGACCAATCAGAGGGGTGAAAGTTCAGATGTGCAATCTGGAAGACATGTTTATGTGAAGTATGTCCCCGTGAACATTTTGTCCAAGAAGTTACACAGCAGAAAAGACACTCACAAATGTAAACTTTCCACAATTTTCACAGATTTTTTTTGCCCTTCGCCAAACATAAAGTAGAAGATGAAGCTCTGCTTTAAACATGAACTAAATTTGTTCCTTTTTTTTTTGCTGCCGCCTGCTCCTGTGTATTGAATTCAGTATTCCAGAAATCATCGGGAGCAGATGGTCGCGAGGCGAAAACAAACATCAGAGAGAAACCGGGAACGAGCGAAAGAGAGAAAAGAGAGGAGCATGAGGGAGCTCAAGTCCTGCATTTCCCGTCAAACTGTGGAGATGAACCGCAGATGTTTGTCGACAGAAGATGAGCCGTCTCTAACAGCTGGTCGGGGCTCAGATTTGTGTCAGTGCGTGGATGACCTCCTGCAGCGCTATAATATGCTAGAAACCAGACGCACCGAGGAAAAAAATTACACTTCAGAAGAAGAAGAAAAGTATGATATGAAATAGTGGAAAGATTCTCCTTTACAAGCTACAAGTCCAGAAAAGTTGAGATGCTGAATTTAGGTATTTCACCATCTACAATCCATAATATCATTAAAATATTCAGAGAATACATACAAATAAGTAAAAAAAAAAACAACAGTGACTGCCTGTGACCTTTGAACCCTCAGGCAGCACCGCGTTAAAAAATTGCATTAAAAACCGACATGGTTGTATAAAAGACACTACATACGCTCAGGAACACTCAGGAAACCCGTCCAAGTTAAGATGGACCGACACAAAGAGGAAAATTGTGTTGTGGTCTGGCGAGTCCATGTTTCAAATTGAAATGATGGACATCTTGTCCTCTAGGCTAAAGAGGAGAAAGTCCATCTAGATTGTTACCAGCATTCAAAATCTGTGATGGTACTGGGGCTGTGTCAGTGCCAGTAGCATCATGGGTAAATGCCATATCTGTGAAGGCCCCATTTATGCTTAAAGGCACACAGAGCTCTTGGAGCAACGTATTCTGCCATCCAGACGTCTTTTGCCAAAATACTACCCAGGACTGTTGAAAACCTGAAGCTGTATGTCAAGAGTGAGAATTTAACTTTTAAAACTTCAGCAATTAGTGTCCTCAGTGTCCCAAACATTTACTGTGATGTATCACAGCTCCTGTCACAACTTTTCTGAAACATGTTGCAGGCATCAAGTTCAGAATGAGGGTACATTAACAAAAAACAATAAAGTTAATCAGGTTTAATATTAAATATCTTGCCTTTGTATTACATTCGGTTAAATATAGGTCAAAAAGTATTTGGAAATCAGTGCATTATGTTTTTATTCACATTTAACACAATGTCCTAACTCGATTTGAGGTTTTTAGGTCCAAACTAGAAGCCAAACAAAACAGATCAATGAAAAAAAATCTTTCCTTGTGGTTGTTACAAGCTATAAAAAATCATATCGAATGTCACAACAAAGAAAAGTTGTAATGATAGTTTATGTGAGGGACTGATTGTTAAATTGTTCTTTGCCGCCACCCAATAAGTACGAGGCTGCTCCGCTGCTAGCATTAGCCAGTGGTCTCAGAAAGGAATGACAACAATACTCAGAGGCTTTTTAATAGCTGGATGCAGTGCCAGCAGAGGAACTTTACTCAAGTGTTATGACAAGTGTGTGGTAAAGAACCGTCAAAGACCAATTTAAATGTCAGTGTTTCAAAAAATGCCAGCCTCTTCTGGTTGGTCAATGGGAATTCGGAGGCCGTATACATGCCTATGTGTGTGTACGTGTGGGCATTTTTCCCACGTCTCCACAGGAATTCACAAATACAGACCTCAGAGCTGTGCGATGCTGCTCTTTCAGGCTGTATCTGTAAGAATAGCGTTCTGGTTACCCTCCTTCTTCGCTCAAAAGAGGTGAAAAAATGATCCCGGTCTGCCAAAGAGGGACATATGATCCTGGTAAGCATTAGTGTGTGGGTTTGTGTGTGCATGAGTGGCTTGTATTTCCAATTGAGTTAAGTCAAGTGCAGTCAAGTTAATTGGTGGAAGAAGTACTCAGATCTTTTACTCAAGCAAAAGTATGTAAAAATACTCCACTGCAAGAAGAAATCCTGCATTCAAAATCATTAGGTCAGTAAAAGCATCATTTTTTATAATTAAAAGAATTAAAAGTAAAAGTTTCTGCAGAAATACATCCCGTTAGTGAAACATTACTGAGTCTGACCTCACCAGAAAAAGAAATCTGTGCAAGCAGCTTATTATGACCCATATTTACATTTACTGTTAGGCGATGACCAAAGCAAAGGAGGAAGTCAGGTGATGCGGTATAAAGGGGCGAGAAAGTCTGCAGATGGGGGAGGTCAGGGCGCATGGGTGAGTCAAACACACCCAGACTTTCACCCAACGGGACGCTGTTTGTGTCTCGTGTGAAACCAAAGTTCAACGTTCAAGCTGACAGATAAATGTAGTAGAGTAAAAATCATATTATTTCTCTCTGAAATGTAGTGAAGTAGAACCTCATTGTACCTATGTGCAGTACCCGAGTAAATGTACACCACTACTCAAGTTCAGTTAAAGTTGAGTCAGGTATTTTTTATTTGAACTTGCCATATGTTATGAGTTGTCTCAAATGGCTCTTTTTGGCGTTATTTGTACCCTGAATGTCTACATTTTGATGATGAAAATGAGTTTTTGCACTGAGGATTAATAAATCTGTCTAATGTGATCCAAACGACACAACATTACACTGAACGTCCAAACCAATTTAGGACACAACAGGTGAACAAAATACAAAACTGACAATAGCCGAACAAACAAAATTAACTACCCTTACCTTACTGTGGCAGGTGTTTCATACAGTCCGAGGTCCAGCCGAGGTGAAGCCACTTGTCACGGCTTATTACATCTTTGACAGGTGGAGGCCAGGCGCATCTAAAATCAACAACAGAAACAAACATTATTATTTTCATGTGAAATTTACCTGTAATTGAATGTAAACCTGAAAGAGGGATTTTAGTTAGATGGTGAGAACGTGGTGGCGGCCATTACGCCATACAAAGAATAAAATACTTTCATCACCAAAGCAGATATTGATTTTGTTCAGGAAGTGTTTTAAAATGATAATAATAATGTATAGGATGACAATAGCCATGATATTGTACAGAAGTATTTCAGTGGGTGTTGATGGGTGGATGAGATGTAATGGATCACTCTCATGTGAAAAGCAGCCCAGTCACGTTCACAGACAGTTGGCCAAATGTCTTCACCAAAGCCGTGGAAACTTTGTCCTTATTTCACAAATGACAGGAAAAAAAAATAGCATGCAAGGCTACATCTGAAGCCACATTTTGCATTTGTTTTTGTTTTTTTGTTTTTTTTTCCTGCAGAGATCTTTTCTTGGTTCGAGCTGTATTTGAAGACAGATGTGAAAAGCCACAGTTTTTCATTATAGTGTTAAGTCAGGCCACATTTTGTCTTCTTTGGAGTCTCACTGAGTCACATCCCAGGCAGGCAGGGCGGTCTAGTTCTTTCAAAATTGGATTTAAGCAGAAAACCAATACATTTAAGTTACTTAAATAAGTTTTCAATAGGATAAAAGGAGTAATATGTAAGATCTGAGCATTAAAAAATAGGTACTGCAGTACAAATAGCGAGTCAGAGCCATAGACGGTACATTGATTAGGTTGAATCTCTATTTAATAAACGATCTATGGTTCATCTATTGTTTAGAAGCTCAGGCAGGTCACCCGCAGGACGCAGGGACATGAGCACAGGACAAGCTTGCCACCATATTTTGTCAATGACGAGTGCTACACTGAAAGTTGATCAGCTGTTTATAACTGTCAATTGTCTATCAATGTAAAGCTAAGCCCATTATCCTGAACACAAAGCCCACTGCTCCGACTTGTGGGGGACTTGGGGTTCAGTGACTGCCTGTCTTACTCCCTGCCTCCATTAACATATTCCTGAAATTAACTGTTATAAACATCTACGCCTTCTAAAAGATTATAATGATTTCTTACAACTCATAAACAGACACTTACTCATAATGTGAACATTCGGCATTAATTTGAACTCTAAACATGAAACAGGGAAATAAAAACAGATGTTCTGGACCAGAATGTAAGTTTCAAAGGAGAGCAAACTGACTGTAGTGTTATTATCCAAGAAGCAAATATTTCAATTTAGCATGTTTTCTTAATCTCTGTTGACATACCATAGTCATTTTATTATTACAGTTATTTCTGAATTTCTCTTTTAATATAATAGAAGGTGAGTTTGAAAATCTTAACCTGCAGGATCATCTTTTCCATCAGCACGACTTTACAACTTCAAACTGAATGTGGATACGCCAATATCTCCCATTAACTTCTGTGGGGAGCAGATCCATTATCAGGTGACTGTCATCGTCATGGTAACAAAAATAAACATATGGTTAACGGTGTGAAACAGTCACAGTTTGGTCTGGTTTAGGCACAAAACTACTCAGTTAGATTTCAGGGTTAAAATAAGTACGTTGAGTTTCGTTAAATCATGTTACGTACATGACAGTCGGCGCTGGTTTTTGTTTCACGTGTGACGTGAACACTGGGCTCCTGTGTTCGTTTGACGTCCAACAATCTCAACACTTTAAAGATTACGATGCCACTTCACTTTTTCATGCTCTCCACAGAAGGTAACAGAAAGGACAGGTGTATCACCTGCATGTAAAGTTGGACTTTGGCATATGCACTGCACACTATTTGAAAGTGTTTTATTTGAGTATTTATGGAAATTATCAGAATTATTCTTGATTATTTTCAGTGAATTTTTAAATACTTCTACAGATATTTTATTAAAAAAGAATCATTCCAAAGTTTACAAACAAAACAGGGTTTATTTCTTCAAAAACATGCAGAGAACAAATACCCACTAGTGGCCTTTTACATGCACACACCCACACAAACAGACAAATATTCTCTTTCCTATTTTCTCTCTAATCAATCGACTATTATCTGCACAAACTCCTTAAGCTGCTCAATGGGAAAAGCTGGCTGATTGTTTTTCCATTAAGTAATATTACTGCTACACATACAGCCACAGGTCGATGCGGCGCTCATTATGGCCGCGGGCTGATAATAATTAACCACTAATGTGTGTAGAAACAGGCCCCCGATGGGCTGATGGTAAAGCGCGGCGCTCCCCGAGGAAACCAACACAGCGGCTCGCTCCGACTGCTTATTTGGCTCACTTGCTTCACAAAGAAACCAAAACAGGCCCCACAGACTCCAAATGGGATTAAGCAGATGAATTAAGCAGGGGAGTAATTGGAGGTGAATGTGTTTGTGCTACTCTGAGAAACGATGACTGGATGTTTAGTATGGAAAGTGTGAATTTGCAGTCATGTTTGCTTGTTGTAAGTGCAAAGGCAAAATGCACAAATCACTATAGACATTTCATTTGATAAGGTACCCTTTATTAAGCATTTATAAGTTGTAATTAATGTCTTTATTTGTTTATAAATAATTTATGAATGCTAGCAATAAAAATACCATTACTAAGGACAAATTTTAAGTATTAAGGGATTAATAAAAGGTCAAGAGTGCCTTTCTGATATGCCAACAACTAGAGTGCTGGGTGCTGATGTTGACTTTAAACCACAAACCAGCGATAATGTAACATCAAACAGTCTATATCAGTGTCCCTAGTGGCAGATAAATGCACAAAAGTGCATCAGTGCATCTCTACAATCAGATCTGCAGTTCGAAACATCAATATGTCATTAATAAAAGTTAATAAACATCAGGTCTGCATTTAAATTAGCCAATAAAGTCAGTGATAAGGAGGCCTCCTTTTCTAATAAGCAGACCCACATGGAATCTGTGCTGCAGAATTCCAACATTTCCGCTGATTTTCCTCAGATTTTCTGCAGATTTGAAACAGTGTTAGATGCTGCTCGTAAAACTCAGAATGTTATAAATCCCATTACCTGGTTATTTATTAATGTATTTGTTTGTATAAGCGCTGAATGGGTAATTGTTTTCTTTTCTTCTTCTTCTAAAATCGAAAATTTAAAGGTTCTACTAAAATCTCCTAAATATGTCTTTCAGCTGTGGTTGAGGTCATTTTGTTTTGTTTAGATGTATTACGTGCTGCCTGCTAACAGACCATCAAGCCTGCTATAATTAATGTTAGTCAGCATTTAAAAATGCCTTTAAAAGTGTCTCCAACTTTCTAATAAGCTATCAGCAAAAGTTACAGTATAAAGTCATCTTAATAAATCAGTGCTCTTACAGTAAAATAATAATTTCTCTCACAATAAGTCTGGAAAACAGTATATCACTGGAAATGTTGTAAAAAGTTGGTCAAACTGTCTCTTGGAAGACAAAGTGTGATGCCGGAGGAAGATAAACACCAGTAACAACCTGGCAACCCAAAAGACGTTCTTATCACTTGCTTATAACCAGTGTTAAGCAGTGTCTTTCCAGTTGCTTTATATTGCTTTATGATCATTGTGCGTCATTTTTCTTGTGCTCATTTTGTGTGTCTTTGAGTGACGTTTTGCAGGTGAAACCCAGGGAGCCCCTGACTCGTTGCGCCCTTGGGCCTGTGTCCAGTCAGCCCGTTCAGTAATCCATCCATCGGTAAACCTACATTTAGGAGCAGCTCAGGGTGTGAGTTGTTGGATGGTCATTAAATCCAAAATGTAGCACTGCCTGCTCTTAAAACTCAACCTCCTGTTTTCCATTTCTACACATGTAAATACAAAAGATGGTACGCGTGGGTGTGGAGGCTTTGGAGTTGTTTAAAAGCACCTTTGATGGAGTTGGGCTGAGTAACAAAAGTAAAATAATGCAATTTTTTGTAATAAGTAATTGACGCTGGTGTAAAGGCCACAATCTATGATATATGAGGGAAAAGATGAGGATAAATTAATTAATACATCCACTAATTAACTATTGTAAATTTGTAAAAAAAAAAGACTAAAATCGTGTTTGCAATGTAAGAGGAAGGACGGCTGAATAAGATAACACTAAGTTTGTCCATAATTTAAATGGACTCTAAGTGGAGAAGAACCAGAAATGAAATGAGAGGCAGTTGGTTAAAAACAACAAAAAGTTGATTCCCTGTAGGGGAAGTCTGGGAAGCCAGATGTTCATGAGCCTCACGCTCACTGGAGTGCACGTCTGAGTACCAGTGTGCCTTTGCACGCGCGTGTGTGTGTGCATATGTGTGTGTGGGTGAGTGCGTTAGAGAGAAAGAGGCGTTTCCTGATGTCCTGGCCAGATGTTGCTGATCCCTGCCACTCAACACAGGGAAGTTTATACCCAGCTTTACAGAATTAGGAGAGACGAGTGGGACGAGAGAGTCAAATCCCACTGGACAAATTTGGTCGGCCGTTAAAAGAAAACCATTACGACTGTTTTTTTCAGTGGGTGGTATCTGACTTGTCCGAACATCGTGTGAGTTAAGTTCCCATAGAAATGTTGAGCATATTGTTTTCTTAAAAGACGTCATAAAAAGCTACGGGCCAGTCTGTGATTTACAAAAAGAAATCAGTCTTACTGTCGGCTCCAGCTAGCCTGTACAATAGCACCACTTGGGGTTTTGATCATTTATTGCAGAATTTACGAGCCAATGAAACTGAAGAGCCACAATAAGAAAAGCAATATGAAGACATGTGTTCTGAAAAATTAGACAGTATTAAATACTGTTGTTGCCAAATGGTAATTTCAAGATTATTTCACTTACTGACTGGTGATGACTTTTTAAAGTCTGAGAAAACAATCACAGTGATGAGAGTGATTACACACTTTCCCACTTCTTCATATTCCTTCTGCTGATTTCATACATTAGATTATTCAACTTTTAAAGCCAGCAATGCAGGTTAGCATCAGCTTTTCAGCATCCAGCATTCACATGACAATTTATTCAGATATTAGTTATAGTAGGGTTCTTAAAATGCTTCTTTTACTTCTATTAAAAGGAGCTTAGTGACTGGTGATGAATTTCTAAAAGCAGAGATAATGATCTAAGTGATATCATAGTGATGTCATCAGGGTTATCTCAGCGACAAATTCCTAACAGCTTAGGTTATAAACTGCAGACGTAGAAAGTTATGGGTTAGCTCCACGGTGCCAGGAGCCAAACCCAGTGATCAAACCTTGGTGTTGTTGGACTGAGAGTGCAAAGTGGTATTATGAGACAGAGCTAACCGGTTAGCATGCTAACTTCAGAAGATATTTCTACAATGTAATACTAGTGTTTGATAATTTTAGCTATTTTTTTGAAAGTTTTGCACAAAAATTCTTATATGGTGTATCTTTAATAACATAACAGGTTAATTAGTCAGTGGAGCAAGACGGACAATATGACAGGATTGGATACTGTTAACTCTTTATCAGTGTGAACTTTTTAAAACGAGTTTACATGTTCAGAAGATTTATTTCAAGTCAAACATTTTATTTTTAGGCTAAATATGACGCTTCAGCCAGGAGACGGTTAGCTTAGCTTAGCACAAAGACTAGAAATTGGGGAAGCAGTAAGTCTGGATAGCAACAAAAAAGGTATAAATAACGTGTTAATTGGCGACGTGCTAGTAGTGAGATTTGTTTTTACATTTCACACACAGCTGTTCTGTCATAATGCTAAGCTAAATGAGTGGTACGGATCTTCTCATCAGAAAATATATTAATTCTGTAAAAAAAACAGTTTATTATTCCCATTAGAATAAATTAAAAGAAAGGGCTGTCAGAATACAGCTAATTGAAACTGTATTGAAATTGAACGATGATGATTGAAATGCTGATTAGATGTAATCAGCCAGTGTTTACTCACATGTAAAGAATCGATTCTTTAACTGCCATCGATTATCTGACAAATAAAGCTAATCAGAAATTTTAATTGCATTCAAAACCAATTAAAAGACTGTATCCAAGTTCGATTATAACAATGTCCAGATTGGAGAATGAAAAAGTTTTTATCCTGTCTGTGTCCACTTGTGCTCGCTCAGTAATGCCTGTGTGATGCGACATACATCAGTCTGTCTGTCTGTCTGTGCATCTGTGCCGTCCCTCTGGTCTAAAGCCCTGTGTTTACAATGTGTGTGCGTTTCAGCTTTGTACATGTGTGGTTCTACATTTCTGTGCGTAAGTGTGTTTTTGCTCCTATATGTCCACACTTGCATCTGTCTTTACCCTCACATATGTGCGTGCACACATGTGTATGTGTGCGTCTCTCCCTGTGTGTGTTCAGTGCTGGCGTGGGGATCCATCTGTGTCAGGTTAACCCGCTGGGAGCCTCTCCCAGCAGGTAGTCCTGGAGGGCCTAAATCATCTGGACGGCCAGAAGCGTGAAATCCTTCCAGGCCTGGACAGATGTCTCTCTGTTCAGCCCGACTCAGCCTTCAGCGACCTCACAGACCTTTAAAGACCCTCGGAGCAGACTTTGGATGCCAAAACGTGGACCAGACTCTATTACTTCACAAACCAAAATAAGCAACAATGCAACAAAGCAAACAATCTTTTTTAACATGCTGCATCTCGATCACAAAAGTCTAGTTTTGCTCACTAAATGCATATAAATACAGGTAAATAAATAAACAAATTTACTACCATGGTTGCTGCATGCTATCCGACTGGACAACATGCCAAGGCCAGGTCAGCCAGAGGCTAACCCAGCTTGTGAGTGTAGGTGTGACACAGCAGAAAGGCAGTGAGAGAGTGAGAGACAGAGTCCTGCCCTCTGTGACCTGAAGACCATCTGCACAAACCTTCATCCTTCACACATCACAAGTTGAGCAGTGCATAGTGATGGGCTTTGACTCAATATCGGATTACGTTTGTTGCAATGTAAGAGGTACTTCATGTCCCATTTCAGACTGCTCATACAAAGTACATGTGGTTGCATTGGTGACATTTTAGCTGACAAGTTAGCAGTCTTCAGCCCTTTGTTGGATTGTGTCACTGCCTTTAAACATAAAGTGCGAGATGAACTTAACAACACTTTAAAAATACAACACCTCCAGCCAGTATCGTGTCAATCATGGATGGACGGACTTGTGCTGCAGCAGTTATGCACCATTGTGGCGTGGTCACACACGTGCAAATTTGCAAACTTTCTTCATGTTCAACTTTGGTGAATTTTGAAACCAGCCTCAACCAATAGCAAAGGCATTAATGTGTTATTCTCCTTAGCAGGATGGTCAGTCCCCTAAATCTGACCACAGCCTCCCGCTGCTAAAAGACAATTCAATGGCGCCTCTACAAGTCTGGTGATGCCAAAAGATAAATGAAGAAAATAAAGACTGAGAGCAGAGGTGGGATTCAGATATTTGCCAAATTCACAAGCAATAAAAATAATGAAGAATTTGCCATATACAGAATTGCACAAAGCTGATAAGGTTTCACTAACTCAACAACTCAAAACGCCGCAATTCTTTGAGGGAGTCTTGGGACATTCATCTCATTGACAGAGGATCAAATTGCAGTTACTGTTTTGTTTTGGAGGGTTTTTTGGACAATTTTACTATCATTAAAAATAGTTTAAATGGTGAAATCAGTTGTAACAAATACCTGTGGCTTATCTTGGCAGGTAAAACACACAAGACACAGAGGAGCCCAACGTCAATGTTACACAAATTTCTTACCAAGACAAAAGAATACCCTAATGTATTACCTCGCTGAATTCACGAGAAGGGACAAATGATTAAGAAACTGACATAGATAGCGTTTATAGTTTATCAAGTTTCCTCTAACACAACACAAACAACTTTTTAAAGGAAGTCTGGTACTTTCTCCCCAGGTGACAGAGGACTATATCGCATCACTGAATCTCTGTCTTTCTCGTATCAACAACGAAAACACATTAAATAATCATGTGTGCTGCTTTTATATTGCAGATTTTGTGAGCTGAAGTGTGATTACTGTGTGTGAGCCGCAGGAGGATGCTGATGAGACCTCTCATTTAGTAAAGAAGTTTATGAAAATCAAACCAAATCTTTCCGCTTAATCTGCCTGATTTAACTGCAGGTGTAATAATATTCAGGAAGCGATGGATCAAATGTGAGAACAATATCTTGGGAGCATTACACGTTTTTAGAATTTGTCTCTTTTAAATATCTGTCTGTCTATAATATATGTCTGATATTAATCATACTAAATGGCAAACCGCATATAAAGAATTGAAAAGCATTTGAAAAATCCACTGAGGCCCATTTTGATGACAACAGTGGACATTTTTTCAGAAGCAGCGATAAAACACTCTCAATGGTTTCGCGTTAGCTTCCTGTCCATTGGAGGCCTCCTGTACCAGCTGATTGAGCTGGTGTTATGTTTTAAGCCTAGGTGGCTGGCCCATTGGTCTAATGGGTTCCAGCTGCGACTGTGTGTCTGCATTAAGTCCTCAAGTGGAAAAGTGGCTGCAAAGTCAAACCACCTGGTGAGGCCGAGCTGCCGGGGAGGTGTGAGGTGGTGCTTGATGAGATAAACCATGGAAAAGCTCGCCCGTGATAACGGAAAGGACCTTGGCAAAACTTCTTAACTAATTTTTCTTTCATTCAAAGCTGCTGCCACTTCATAATTTGATGTGTATTTCCCTCATAAGAACAAAAAAAAAGAACACAAGCAGCTTATTGATATCCATGCTACAGGTGCTGTTTTGGCACGAGCCGTCAGCCAAAATAACATTTGCCAATTTGAATAATTTGGGCTTACAAGCTATTTTAGAGGCTTAATCTGCTACATTTTCAATGCTTCACCATTTGACCTTGGCCCATTTCAACACAAAGCCTGACAAAAAGCAACAGGATCCTCTCAATCCGTGTGTGACCGCTAACGCAGCTAACAACAGCTGTAATTTCGTTGGCCTGATACTGCGGCCTTGTCACAAGTGTAGCTACGGACGAGCGAATAATTCTTTTACAAGCAGCATGACAGGAGAGATGGCAACCGACTCTAGGATTTCACGTTCGTCCGGGGAGACGTCTCGGCAGCAAATACGTTTTGGCACAAGCACGTAGTGGTTGTCACATTAAGATTCTCCGTTTTTAAGCCTGCATTTAAACAGGAAAGTCAGCTTAGGAGATATTAATTTTCAGAGCCTTGAGGAAATACCTGCATTGCTCTCACACTCAGGATTTAGGACTTCTTCTGAGCCTCTGCCTTGCTCAAGGGTGATTCTTTACAGGGAGGGACTAGCATGTCTCATTCAACACCCGGGCCCTCAGTTCCCAAACACATATTCAAACTGGCAACCCTCCAGTCTATTATATTTCTACTGCCAAGCAGTGATTTGAAAATTTGCATGTTTTGTATGTGGATCCTTTTAAAATTAATTCCATATGATGTTATCAAGTGCTTGATTAAGTAAAGATATTTTTAAAATCTGTTTGGAAAAACAGTTTTCAGTCATCTGGCAGCAATGGCCTGAATGCACATAACAAATAAACAGCTCAGCTTAGCTTTAAGGGGGAAATAGCAAGTCTGGCTCTGTACAAAGGTAAAAATAGTTTGCCAAACAGATCTCATTTGTTTAATGTATAATTCCTCTGACTGGTAGAAAAAAACTAAATGTAAAACAAGTTTTAAGGGCCAGAGAGAAATAGTTAAAGCATGAAAATCCCTAGAATACTACTCTTTTTTATGCTCAAACACACCAGATAGAACATGATAATCAGGGTTCAGGGTGCAGATAGGCCTATTTGTTTCCTTTGGACCAAGCTAGCTAGTTGGATTCCCTGCTTATAGTGTGTGTGTGTGTGTGTATACTTTTTTAAAAATGCACTGTTATCGCATTGGTACTCTATATTGCCCGAAACGCAAAGTTCAGGCATCCAAATCGGCACCAGGAAGCAAAGAACAGTATTAGAACATCTTTAGACATGAGAGTGATATCAATCGTGAAAAGGTGTATGTCCAAAAATGCCACATAATTTCTTCGAAGATTTAAAAACTACAGGAAAACCGTCCATGGCACACACACACACACACACATCAGCGATATCAGCGTGGCCCTCGGGGCTGTAAGTGACCGTGCCACACTGCATCCATCACGGCTCGTCTCCGCCAGCCCACAGCTCAGGCCCGGGTTGGAAAATGGTGCGCAATGCAGCTGATGAGCTGGTGAGAGATATTTATGAGGATCCTCGTAACCAGCCGAACAGATCCCAGGCAGATGAGTCCGACCCGGGGAGCTGCACTTTTTCCACGATAGCACTTAACATGTTACCTCCAGCTGTCACTCTGGGAGGATGTTTTACCATGTGGAGCGGTCTAAAGCAAGACACAGCTCATCAGTAATAAGTCAGTGTTGTTTCTGAAAGAGAACACTAACTAGAAACCTGAACATATTTCTTTAAAAAGAAATTATTTTGCTTCAATTCTCCTATGAGCACTTAAGCCACACAAATGCAGAAAACAGCTTCTATTGTTTTCAAAGGAAGTGTTCCCCTCCATGGTTAATGGCAATGCCTGGCACCCATTGTCTATAATGTCGTTTGTGGGTAAAGGCAGACAAACCCAAGTACCCACCGGGTATCCCTCTCTGTGGCTGGTAACATTTTGTGTTATGTCTGACACATGCGTGTTGACTCCTGCTGTTGCATGCATGTCATTCATCATTTAAAAGTTAATATTTAGAGATTATTTAGATCTTAACTGAGCGGTAAAAACCGCACAATAGGAGCCTAGAAGAGGGCAAACGTGGATTCTAACATAAAAGCATGACTGATTTTCTGTTTTTCATGAATTGAACAAAAAGAAAAATTCTAATAGGAACCAATGGTAGCGCCCTAGCAATCTTTTGTCATCCTTTTCCAACAACTGCTCAAGCAAGTCACTACAGTATGTGGAGGAGGAAATCAGTTCAGCAAGCTCCAGGAGGAAAAAAAAAAGAAGACATGTCAGAGTGAGTTACTTTGAGGAAAGAAAAGAGTGACAGTGAGAAAGAGCCAGTGTGATTTGGTCTTCTGTCATCTGCCTTCTGGATCCCTGTACACAAAACATGTTGCGATTGAAAGAGATGGAGAGAGGGGAGAGAAAGAGACAATCCCTCTAATCCATCTGGCATCCTTATGCTGCTGTTTAGGCCCCGTGGTGACTTCAGAGATAGAAGATGAGCATGAAAGGGAATTACAACGAAGCCCCTTTCACTGATTCCAAAAAATCTGCTCCAAATTACTTTGAGAGCAAATATCAACTTAAACAGGCCGCCTCTCCCTTCTCCCTCTCTCTGAGTTCACGACTTCCTCCGCAAACAAGGCCAAGAGTGGGATGGGACGAGGACCAGCAGCCATTTGAGTCCCCCTCTGATGGATCGAACATGGCACTTATGCTAATTCGCCTCGTTTTTTGGCCAGCACCACGCGCATTCTTACCCAGCCGAGACTCCACTTGGAATGTGCAGTTGTGGCAGCAAAGCAAAGCGCTCGGAGATGCTGCTGCTGCTGCTTAGGCCTAAACTGTTTCTACTTACTATCTTAGCTGGATGGCAAACAGACTTTGCGGCCAAGTGGAGAGCAGCACATACAGCCATCGGCAAGCAGTCGGGCTCAAAGTGTAAGTACTGCATGTACGAGCAGGATGCGTGGAAAAAAGAGCCTGGAAGACCTCAGAAGACCTGACGTTTCAGAAAAAAAAAGTTTATTTACGCTGGAATTTTCTCCCCATTTCGTAATAACAAATCGATAAAACATGCTACATCACATCGGCTGGTCAATAGCTGTTTTTAAATACGGAGTCTCCTGAGGTGAAGAAGCCTGAGAAAAACACCAGCCGTCTCAGTGGCTATCCTCAGCACAATGGAGCTTTTTAGCGTCTTTCGGCTCGTAGTTTTAGTTTTTTGGCACAGTAGGAGCTGTTTTAAGCAAGAAAGCTCATATCTAAACCAGAGAACTGGTCAATTTCAACTTCAGAAACAACTTGTGTGACAATAGAGAGCACCAGCAACCGGTTACTGGGCTTTAAGTACATGACGTAAGTAACATAACGCAAGGTTAAATGGCAGCAGTTTGGTTAGGTTTAGGCAGCAAACCAACTTTATTAGATTTAGGTAAAAAGGTCATGTTTGTATTAAAATACATTTAAAATGCTGACTTTTGTTTTTTCTTGGGACACGAACCCTGGTCTCCTCCGTGAGACATTTCAGCAGCTAAAGAACCAGATATTCACCTAAGAAGATGGTGGAGACCAAAACAGAGCTAAAAGAGATGTAACTACTGGACAAAAATCCATCAGGTTGCCAGAACCAAGACTTGATGCAACATAGCACGTCAGTATGGTGTTTACCAAATTATTCTGCTGCCCCCAAGTAGTTAAAAAGAGGGCTTACAGATACCAAAGTAAACTATTGCTCTTAGCTGGAGTAGTGAGCAATATAGCTAAAATTTGTAAATGTTAATTTTGGAGTTTTTGGTGACAATAGAGCATCCAAAGAGGCTGCAATGGAAGCACACCATCTACATCAGACACGTGTACATTACTGACCAAACAAACAGTATATATCATTTTATATAAAAATATTAGACCAAGATGCATTAAAGCATATTTAAAAAGATCATAAGATAAATCCACACATTACCATCAAGCTGTCCCGTTCATTGGTCTCATATATTGTCCCAAATGGCATAATACAGCCAGAGATATTACAGAGAGAGCTACCACTGTATAAACAGCATGGCAAAAATGGGTATGTAATCATTTTCCCAGCCCTATTCATGGACAAGTGAAACAGACGTATCCTGAGAGTCTGCTGTTTTACATTTGAAGTTCAGTATTTATGAAACTGGCCTGATATTAAAACCAACCTGAAGGTATGCTGACTTGGCAACATATATCATTAATCTGTTGCTGTATTGCATCTGGAAAGTTTGACCAAACAGTTTGAAGGAGTCTTTGATGATGCACCTTGAAACTGCTGCAACACTCACTCCGCTATAGTGAAGCAGCTGTTCCAGTGAACACTCGGCTTGATCGAAACGTGCCCTGCTGTGGTCCTCTTATTATCTAAACACACATCTGCTCTGATTGATATGCTTGAAGTGGGCCAATTTCACCTCCATGTGCGATGCGATAGCCATTTATTTGTTCAGCTTTAATTGTTGAAGCTCCTGTCAGCGCGGCAAGGGGAGCACAGCTGCGGGAAGGTGACACGTTGGCACGGGATCAGGACAATTCGATACCGTTTGTACGCCTGCTTTCGAATTAGCATTAACCAAATCGAAAAACTCGGACCGCCAATATGTGTCGCTGTCAGATGCTGTGTGTGATAAAGGCAATCGGCACCTCTCGGCACACTACAGTACATTAATTTAAGTGTAATGTATATTTTGAACATGAATTTTATCTCTTTAGACTTCAAATGACGTGAAGCTGCAACACTATATCTCTCACACCCTTTCACTCACTCTCACACACATACTGAATCACATATATGCTGCAGGCTTGTCCACATGTCTTATATTCATGCAGAGATTGACAGATACAATTGCATGCACATGCAATCGTGTTCCTTCAGCTTAATTTGAAGGCACTTGGGGGTCAAGGATTTCTTTCAATCAAAAAGAGTTCTGACAAGGGGAACGTCTTTATCCCCCGTCAAGAAAACAATCTGCAAATTATTTGAATTAAAAGTGAAGGAGCTGCACGAACATCTGGGAGCAGACTGCCGGAGAGTTTTTCTTTTTTCGGAGCAACCTCTCCTCTCACTACAGGCATGAGAAAATAATAAGTGGAGAGCTGAATTTGTGTCAGCGCGGCTCAGGAAAATAAGATATCATGTCTTGCTGTCGGTTTGATGTCAGGCTCTCTGAGTCGTACCCGAATGCCTCATCCCGTTGAGGCTGCGATGGAGGCCGCCAGAGCAAGGGGAGTTCAGCCAGAGTTCACGTCTACAGCCACTAACCAGCTCTCATTTCCCTCCTCTTCATCAGCTCTCTATTTACCTCTTATTTTCCTCCCCCCTCTCTGTTTTCCCTTCTCTGACTTCTCATCAAATTGTGTAACACAGTGCTCCCAGCGCTGAGCAACTTCTCCTCGATGTCTCCTTTGGTGTATGTTACTCAGCAGAGCCAAGGCGAACCCATGGGACGGCCTCGCCCAGTCCCAGCGTCGCTCAGATCTCCAGCTTGACACGTTGTTTGCGTCTTCATCAAATTGCTGTCAATGGACTCTTGATTTGTGATCAAGAACATGTGTTTCGGTCCACATTTCGCTGGTCAAGAGCAATCAACAGAGGCGGCAGGACAAACTATATGGTGAGTTTCCAGCTGCAGAGATGCAGCTGATCACATGTGACACACCCAATCTCAGAGAAGATGAACTTCCTGTCTGTCCTGTGGTCGAGTTTAGATGCTTGCATTTTCTGGATCGCAACAAAACAATGAAACAATGGTCTTCAGACCAACTGGGCAAAATATTGAATTAAGGGAACTTTAATTTAATTTGACTTGTCAAAGTCAGTTTATGAGTCATTGGGAGCTCCAAAAACTGTTATGTAATGTCTTCTGTGCCTCTGGAGGAGTTTTGGTGAGTCTGAGAAAATTATTCAGATGATATCACTTGACTATTCTCTACTATTCAACTGTAGTGTCCAGTGTTTTTGAAGCTTGACACATACTAGGGACTAAAGGGCATCTGCTGCGTTGATTTTGACCATTTTTACTGTCCTTGAAAAGTTCTCATATGTTCATTCATAACTAAATTGCAGAGAAAAAATTTAAAAAATCTTAAAGAATCTTAAATAAGTTGGCTAGTGAAATATGTTGGTATGTGATCATCAGCTCTTGCTGGATTAGAAAAACACCAGATGTAAATTGGCTGATCTGTCATTCAAAGATTGTTCTCTTTAAAATTGTACTTTATTCTTGTCTTATTCTAACTTTGTCCCAAGTGGGGGGCAAATTCCTAAAACAAATAATTTTTTAAAAATGAAATTGAATTCCTCCTTTTATTATTATTATCTATATTATTATATGTTTTTTCCCCAAACATTTGCTGTTGTTTTTTCATTGGGTTTTTGAAAACACCTTTTAAAAGGGGGGGCACAGCATTAAGCTAATGCTATCTAGGGGGCTTTGCGAGTACTTCCCCTTGATTGTAAAAATGCTGTTGCTACTTCCTTCCTAGAGAAGTGGTCTGAAAAGTTGGCATGTCAAAATCCATCAGCAGAGTCAGAAAACCCTGATGACATATTCTGAGTTAATGTCATATTTAATCACAGCAGCCATACTGCAGTTATTGGAGCCTGTGTTTATGATCCTTCCATGTCCCTCCCTAGAAAATTATTTTAATTTTCTTCAGCGCTCTGAAACAACCCTCCACAGCATCCACGCTGTAACCAGACCCCTGCCAAGTTTACATGCCGTCACAAACCAACTAATCTTTGAACGCTCAGAATGAAATAGTTTTCCTCACTTGAGCTTACAGTTTAACCACAGTCTGCTGAGAGACATTCATAAGCAGGTTTGAACAGCAGCTCGTTTATAAAAAGCTATTCTTATAGCTCACTTATACATACAGCTACATGCGTGATTATGAACCAGATTCTGACCTTTCAGATGTCCTCTAGGTCTCAGACTCAGCTCTGGTTAACACCTTTTTTTCCCCCACAAACACGAAACATGCATCACTGACCCTGCCTATACTATTTAAATTTAAAGGAAGACTCATTATCGTTTCCCGGCTCGTGCCATACACTGCTTAGATTGATCTGCCATGTTATGTGTCAGATCAGATAACCAGAAAGCCTGCTCTGACATCTGCATTTCGGATAAATCGACACACTGCTTCTCACGCATTGGTTGGTACAAAATGGCATGAACTGGGATTTCTGGTGTAGGTTAGCTCAAGATGCATTTATTTTGCTCAGGTGCCTGCATAACTAAAAGAATTTTGGGGCAGCTTTCAGTATAAATGATTTAAGGTCATTTTTTGCCCATATAAAGACAGATATTATATTAATAAACGTGCTTGACACAGTATAGGTACATACAAGTTCATGAAAATCCACTCAACTGAACAGACAAGCACAATTCAATCCAGGTTTCCTTAATTGAAACCCTCTCCCCCAGCTCCCTGATTAATTTATACTCCGAACATGATCTAAATTGACCCATCCAGCCGCGAGGTATACAAGTAGCCGTGCTACTGCAACAGACTGATATGTCATTAGAGTCCCGCTGCGATCGTGGCCCCAATATTTCAAACGGTGGTATGAGCGACTATCAGGTGACTCCGGCTGCAGAGAATATGAAATTATCTCTCATCAGCGGTAAACAAGCATGCTGCCCAGACCCCCTCCAGCTTTCAGCAGACGCCTTGAAGAATTTAGCAGCATAAATTGATCTGACTTTGACGGATACTCCAAACCGCCAACTACCCCCTCCCTCCCCTCCATCCAGCCCTGCTCTCTTTCTCTCTCGCAGTCTGTTTCTCTTTCTGTCCCGCTGTCAGTCTCTTTATACAAGATGATACTAGGTCATAGTACCAACTGACAGTCTCTTCTACAAGAGTCTCTCCAAGGATTAAATATCATTCAAATGTCTTGTTTTATTAAACAGCATACATGCAGACCACATTTCCCATAAACCATTTTTTTCTTAAAGTTGATACTGCAATCTGTCCTCTGCCCTTTTATGCTGACATTTCATTTGTCTGTTCATTTGGATTGTGGGGTCTGCGGGCTGCAAGACTTTCTGATTCACACCCACTCGAAGCAGTGATTGTCCAAGGTCTGAGCTTCTTTCCACAGCAGATGAACATATATTGAGTTTATATCTCGCCATGAGATCTGATGGATTCCACCAAAGAGAAAGTAGCAAACCAGGTAGTTGGTAACAAGTGAAAAAAGTCAAGTCCGATTACAAGCACATGCATTCCCCCGAGAGTGCAAGAAGAGATTTTGTTCAATTCAAACTGATATGTATGTTTTTTTTTTATTGTTTTGACACTACTAAGCCACAGAAACACTTGGTAACTGTGAAAGCGATGTTATAATAAGGCTGACTGATGCAGGCTGTGGCTCGTCATTGGTTTGATTAGTGGTTTAGAGTCTCATAATGTGTGTTTGCACTGATTACTGACCTGGCTGTTCAGGCTAATTATCAGCTAATTGTACTAATACTATACTTGCACCCTTGGTTTTGGCCTTGGTGCAATGCATTTTGGCCGCAACGCCTCAATAAGTGTGTATTTATTAAAGGCCAAAGTGGATTTGCCCTAAAAATGACTTAATTCCAGGTCTGCGCAGTTATCCCCTATATTTAAACAAGATCACATCACTTCAATCTTTTAGGACAGCAGGCTTTTCACTCAATCTTCGGCTGTGGCTGTTCGGATCGTTGATTTCCACTGTGGTCAGAAAACACGTCGTGCAAACTGCTTCTGAACGACCAACCCCAGCCTCAACTTTATAAAAGAACTTCACTGGTTATAGTCAGTGTTAAAGAACAGATGAATGGACTTAACCTTTGATACTTAAACATTATCAGCTCCTCATCCTGGAAGTGACCCTGTAGTGTCTTTGGAGCTGTTTTCTTTTTCTCTTTTTGTCCGTCACACAGAGTCTCCAATAGCTCATCTCTTCAGTTGCACCCCTGTAACTTAGGAGGTGACTCTGTCATTTCCACAGCTCATATTATATATCTCAGAGTCTGACTGTGCAGCTCGCGATGCACCAGATCTGGCTTCTATAAAGACATAGGATAAGATTACAGCTAAATCAGTCTTGTGGCTTTTCTCTGGGAAAACTTATGAAGTCCTAAAATTCCCCCAGTTATGAGTGGGCCCAGCAGGGCTGCAGTGGAAGGTTCCCTCGAAGTGAAATATAATACAAGCGTCACTGATCCTCCAAATAATAAGGCACTGACAGCGTGGAATGATAGCATGATAACTCATAGAGGCTTCTTAAATCCAGCACAGGTACATGACCCTCGCTTTGTAAAGAAGTCATTTTCCATGATATATACTTCACTAATTCATCTGGCACATGCTTTGTTTTTCTGCTCTTGTTTCTTTCCTCTGTTCTCTTTCCTTTTGATGAAAAGTGGACTTATTTGCACTATTGCACACATGGTTTTGGACCTGTAGCTATCCTTTTTGGCTCTTTCATTCAATACAAGGCATGGATAAAAAGAACTGAGGCCGTGGTACATTTTAATGAAATGAAGAAGCAGCAGTGCCACTGTTGGTTTACATGAAAACAATTCTGCGAGTAGCAGGGTTCCAATTGGCTGTTCGTCCGATCAATCACCGAGCGACAGCCGATTTTCATTAGCCTACCGCGACTCTCTCCACAGTTGCCGAGTAAAAGGAAAAAAATAACATGTTTGCACAGAACATAAAACACGAATGAAGTGAGGTGCAGATGTCTGTATATATTTAGTCTATCAGCCAAGGTCCTCTAGTGATTTCACATCAAAGCAGAGAACAGGGAGCCAAAAGTAACAGTTTCACTTCTCCTTGATCAGCATGTGATAGCTGTTTATTGGCTTTGGAAGTCAAGAGAGGGTCAGGATCAATCTACTGAGAGAGAGCGGGAGTCCCACTGAGGACGAGGTGTGATTTTATTGAATCAACATGGACCAGTCGACGCCCATCAAGTTTTTATTTCAAACACACTGACTGTTCTTATACCAATTTAACAGCAGACACTGAGTGTGTTTACATGCCACGGTATTCTAGTTTCTGTCTGCGCACTCCAGGCAGCATATCAAGATTTCTCAAAACAGAGGTAAGGCCTTAACAAGGGTAACGTGTTTACATGTGCTAAACATGACAAAAATCCTGATCATAACCAGGATACAAGTGCGCTCACAGTTGTTGATGCCCCCACAGAAGAGTTTTCACTCCATGGGCCTTTTCTGATGTGTCAAAAACTATTTTAAAATACCAAAAAATACAGAAATCCAAAATTCTTTCAAGCATGGAAGATGCAGGCAAAAGCTCCATTCTGATACAACTGTCCGCACCTTTTAAAAAGTGGACAAAGCTACTTTTCACTCCAGTTGTCACTAGACTTTGCATGATTCATGTGGGTCATGTTTTTAGGTCTGAATTTCTCCTGCTTTGTAATTCGCAAGCATAACCATTCCACTACCCTCTCCACCTTAAGAGAGGCAACTGCAATCTTTATTTCATCCACTTTCCAAACATCTTAAGTCAGCGAGATGTTCGATTCCAGACTCGGTTTTGAATTTCATACAAACAAGGTCATCCAATCTTTCTTCTACCATCTCAGGGATACTGCTCTATATATAACAAGGTTAATTCTGAGGACAATTCACATTTCCAAATCTATCAAATGGCTCCCTTCAATACTTAATGCTATATGTCAAATTCCTTAATGGGACTCTTGGTTGAACCTGTGGCCACACGGTCAACCACTAAACCACTTTCCTGCTCTAGTTCCAAACCAAAAAGTACATGCTTTTGTTCAGCATCTCACAGGAAACAGCATGCTTCTAAATGTTACATTCAGGTATCCACGAGTCCGCACCAATCCAATACCACATAATTTATTAGCTTTAAATGGGACCCTCCTGCTTCCAAGCAGTGTCCCGTACACCAATTTTTTTCGACCAGAGCCGGGCCAAAGAAGAATGACAGCAATTGTATCACATCCATACAGGATTTTTCACCAAACTGGTGCCAGATCAGTACTCCGTCTCAGAGTATCTCTATATTTATTTGGGCAAAGTTCACAGTGAATATATCTGTCCTTCCTGTCATTACTGCTCCTTCCCAGTAGTTGACTCACAGTGACCTGAGGGTTAGTGGATTGAATCCTGAAGCGCTCTGGGAAAGTCTGGGCTCCTACTGTACTGCTGCTCCCACGCGGACATTACACTTTATATCATGTCATTGTACTTTGAAGCAAAAAAAAAAAACACAAGGGATACAATTTGGCTTTATATTTCCAAAGTATCAAGAGTGTCTCATCTTCCTTCTCCCCAGGACCTTCATTAGATCAGTGCAGGAAATAACTCACTGTCCCTCACCGACCGACCTCCACTGACTCTAAGAACCAATGAACGCTCATGAATGCAGACACAGACTCTACGTCGGAGGACAGCTGGTAACAATCAGCGTGGACTTAATGAAGCTTTGACATAAGAGCTCATACTCAGAGACAGACAATCCTACCTGGCCCAGACAGTGAAGCAACATTATCTATTGTGGATTTATGATGAACAAGACATAATTCGTTACTGTCTGATGAAAAAGCTGCATGTTCAAAAGGTCAGATTTTAAAGCTGCTATATGTAGGAATTATTAACATCAATATATCATTGTCAAATTACCTGTAACATCTGGGTATGATGACAAACAAATGAGATCATAGTTGAGATGATCTATGGCAGAGATTTTGTTAGTGTAAGTTATTTGTCAGCATTAAGACTGCATTTCTCATAAATCCTCTTCTTCTTTCCTGTGAGATGGGATGTTGCAACTGGACGTCTTTTCTGCTGCCAGAAACACTTTTTCTAAAGCGATCCAGCAGATTTCCAAAAAAACAACCCAGCCATGCAGGACACAACATAAGATGCAACAATAAGCTGCCAGACCTCTCAGAGGAGGTCTCATTGGCCCGGGTTTCATGTTTGATGCTCAGTATAAATAAGGCCTGTGTAAAAATAGAGTAGGAGGAGCTTTTGTTGGTTCTTAGACGTGTTTCCTGTAGTCTTTTTTTTTTCTATAAGGATCTCTTTGCAGCCAAGATCCATGTCTAAAAATATGATTTATTGACATCACAACACTAAACATACAGTAGTAGTTTTGGGGCTTCAAGCAAATATTTTGAATGTATTTATTTAACCCTTATTCGGGTTTTCCAGAGTTGTCAGATGAAGGATATCTTTGCAACAGGAGACCTGTCGGAGTCAGATTAATGGCCGGTTAAGTACATTGGCTGCAGTAGTGCGGGCTGTTGTATCAGACCATGGGGATGAAGAAAGAGCTGAGGTAAACTGCAAAGCTCAGTCTTCATTACAACCCTCACATGTGGTCCGAGCCGATCGCCAAACAAGAACGTTGATATTGGACGAATCTGCACAACCCGACATTAAAAGACAATTTCTTTAAAGTCCAACAGTTTGCACAATTCTTGCTTTCTGCAGTGTCTTGGGGCAACAACGACATGGTTAAGGTTAGAGAAAGATCTGGTTCCTGTAAAAGACCGCCCACTACATATTTACTTCATGTATTGCCAATGAATGTTGGCAATGGATGATGAAAAGTAAAAACACTCTTAGCTGGATCATTAAACATTGCAGCACGGTTAGGGGAATCAGACAGACTTCTCTGCACAAATTCTTCAAGAGACAATCCCTGCGAACAAACAAATACAAACTTTTGTATTCCTGTGTCCTATCTGGCTGTATTGTTACAATCTATATTGGGGCTGGGTATGTCTTAGCACCTCACCATTCGATTCAGTATCATTCGGAGGGCTACAGTGTGATTATAAAACCAATATCAACGAATCTTGATGCGTCAAAATTTAAAGCTTTTAAGCCAGGGGGTGCCGGCTGGATTGTATCCGCCTGCAGTGGCACACGCTCAGCCATCCTCACAAAAACTTCAGAAGTATTCAACTTTAGTACATAAACATATTTATGTACATTTCACCTTAAAACTAGCTCAGCCATAAGAAATGTAGAGCCTGTATTATGAACTTTCAAGAGAGAATTTACCTCTATATCATGTAATCTGTAGCAAAAATCATACAATTTTGATCATAACATATGGTGTGTGTCTTAACCACAATCCACCAGACGCTCCAGAGAATTTATTTTTATAATATTGAATAAAACAGAGCCATTGCAGATTATGTTAATTTTCAGTACATGAACACACAGATGGCGGTATATTAGTGCATTGTATGAGGAGAACAAGATCTGATGCACGACAACATCTTTTGTAGAGATGAGGCTTAAAACTGCCTGGAGATATTCAATAAAAGAAATTTTAAGAAATCCAATACAGGCATTTCTCTGTGTGTTGTTCTCTTGTCACCTGATGTGAAGTGATGTATCTCCGCCACAAAACCCAGGTGTGATCACTCAGTGGGCTGCAGGAAAAGCTTTCGAGTTGAGAAAGATTAATTAGTTAAACTGGGGCAGACATCAGTCTTCTAACAAGTCTGTGTGCTGTCGCCGGGGATGGCGAGGGAGGGAGAGGAGGAGGAGGAGGAGGAGAGATGAAGAAGTGTCGCTGAGCAGCCAGAGTAGTAGGAGAGTGGTAGAGAATCTGAGCAGTCAAATTTACTTGTTTTCCTTTTTCCGTTTCTTTTTATACAAACACCTGGTGGCAATGTTTGCGGTTTTCAGAGTGGACGCTGTAGAAATTGTTTGTTGGAGGAGGAAGGGAAGGAGCAGGCGAGGATCTCAACCTCATCCCTCACTCTTATCTGGACACCGAGGGCTGTCAGGTCAAGTGTACAACCTTCCTGGTGCCACACTAATGACTGCCCCCCCCTTCTCTCTCTGGGCTACAAGGTCAAGTCTCCCACCCCACCCTGCTTTATCATCCCTCAGCAGAACCCTGCAGCTCTGACAGTCTTCACCGTGGGTTTTAAAAGTGATTTTATTGCACTGGCGATAGTCCAATTTGCATTCTTATGCTATCTCAGTACCCTGAGAAAACACAGCAAAATACCTTTTGCTCAGACGGGAAAGGTTTGCTGAATCTGCATGTTCTTTTGTCAATGATGCTACATTTCACATCCACACGGTTACATTTGCTCAAAGAGAAGTGCAGGCTCCTCTTTTGTTCTCCGCTAAGGAGCTCCGCTGAGGTAATTAGAGGTTCAGGGCCTTGCTTAAGGGCACCTCAGAAATAATTGCCATGAAAAGGTAACCACACTTTCACCGCTTTTACCTGCAGGTACTGTTAGCTGCAGCAAACACTGTTTGGCAAGAGATTGCAAGAGATAAAGAGGCTGGAAATGTTTCACTTTGACCTTCCGACACAGTAATATCTTAACAAACGGATCCATTTTACTTCACATACTCAACATAAAGCGACATGTGCTCATACTTTAAGGCATATATTTCCTCTGTTCTGTGGAAACGAGCAAACTAACAGCTGCTGACTTCACATTGCTAACTCAATCCATTGCTCTAGCTTCAGGACTCCACGCTGACTAGCTACAGAAACCGCAAAGGGTCAAAACTCACAGTCAGAATTCACAGTTTCAAAGTTCGATTTCATATGTCAAAGATGTTTAGCTGAATCCTACTATCATGTAAGTCATAAGGCACGTATTCTCCAAAATATTTCAAGGGATGATGGTCTGCCTACAAGCAAGACAATTGTTTTGCTCTCAAACACAGAGATCACTTTACGGTTGCACTGATCTGAGCAGCACAGTACGCCCTCTGTATGACCACATGTGTCGACATCACTGGAGCAGCTTTTTCCAGTTGTTTACTGAGACGGGGAAAAAGACGGCGTACTGAAGTAGTTGGAGAAGAAAAGATTACGTATGCGTCTTGGAGAGACAGATGGATTTACAATAGACAATTGGATTTCAATCCATCTGCTCGTCGATGAATCTACACTCGGCTTTGCTCTTTTGGCTCGTCTCTTTCTTAGCTGAGTTTAGGAGTGTGAATTTACTCTCATGGCTGTAATTATTGTAATCAATTTTACAAAGATTTTCTGGCTCCTCGTTGCTCTGCAGTGCAGTGAGCAGCAGAGGAGCTGAGAGTGACATCTGTTAAGCCTTAGAGCTGGAAGGCCAAAAATAAAGTTACTGGGTTGGGCCCCCTTTGCTGCATCCACAGAAATCAGCTGGAGGACAAATGGTGAGATTCCTACTCAGTGGGACGCCATGAAAAAGCATGCACACATACAGCCACAGATATGAGGATATACCTCCACTGCATGTGCATCCACTGACAAACATACTACACACAGATGATGCACACAATGGAAGCAGAAAGAATCATTACATGGTTGGATTAAACAGAAACATTTTGTTGGAGCGAACATCAAGGCGCTGATTTTTATCTTTGGAGGGGAAGAGCTGTCATAACCTCAAAGGAAAACTGATCCTCAATGAGCTCTTAAGTCTGAATCTCTGTACTCTCTGGATGCTTAATGGCAACCTTATCTTAAACTCGTAGATGACATTGTTTCAGTCACTTCACATTTTCTCTGATTTACATCGTTTTGAATTGTCAGCAAGGGAATTGCTAAGTCTGTAGTGAGCAGCATCTCTGTGCTGTGACAAAGATGGATTTGCTCTATTCTCCCTCCCCGTCGTATTCCACGCAAAGCTCCGGCGTCGTGACTAATCGGCTGCTAAATCATCTGAATTTTAGTGACATTCGATGCACTGCCTGCTCATCAGCAGCTCAGACCTGAGCGGCAGCAGAATAACAAAGCGGTTAGTTAAGTCACAGGATGCTTTCCCTGTCGAAATGGTAGTGAATCTTCGTCTGGATGAGAGCATCAGATAAAAAGTACAGTCAGAACAAAGGCCGACTCTCACGTGGACGAGGAGTCGAAGTGGAATCAAAGTCTGATCTCAATATACAACACGATTCAGATGTCCAGGTCAGCCAAGTTCAAGCAATCACAGATGAATCTAAGGAGAAATCGAAAGGTTTTGCTTTTAGAGAACAAAGAGCGTTCTACCTTGCACGCAATAAGCTAACAGCTAACAGCTAACAGGATTTTTTCATTACCAGCAAGTGTCCCCCTTTTCGAAATATTCCTTTTTCAGTGTTAGGAAACTCTCGGAATACCCTGAAGGAGTCAAAGGAAGTTGGAGAAATTTGACGTGCAAATTTGTGCTGTTGAATGTGGATGTGAACCAGCTTTACTTGAGGGAAAACGGAGCTAAAAAGTCCAAAGTGGAGGAGGCCGTTGTCGCTTTTTATCTGTGTTGCACCACACATCTTTATTTAACTTTGTCTGTACAAAAGCAGCAGAAAGTTATGAGAAAGGAGTGAATTAAAAGTTTTCTTCATACAATGAAGGCTGCAACTTGTGTCCTCAGCCACTCATGGCATTCATGTATACTGTGAATATACTGACGTGATCCTCAAGTGTCCTCAGTTTTTAATGAAATTCTCAACACAGAGAGATCCGATGCTACATGGTGTCGATCAAGTAACTCTTGAGGGTGAGTCTTCAGCAGCTGCAAAGACTAAGGAATTGCTAAGATGAATTTTTTTCTCTTTCTTTATTTGTTTTACTTTATTCCAATATGCATACACCACAGTTCTCCTCGAGGTTCCTGCCTGATAAAAGGAAGTTTTTCCTCACTGCTTTGACAAAATGCTTGCAGGTGGGAATTGTCGTGTCTCTTTAAATAATATTACAGTGTGCAGTCTAGACCTGCTCCAAATGAAAAGTGCCCTGAGATAACTTCTGTTATGATTTGGTGCTTTATAAATAAAATCGACTACACTGTTATTTTAGATTGCGTGTGAATATAAAATTTGTATGACCTGAGTGAGCTTGACGTGTCACCACCACTTTTTTAGACCACTAAAAAGATTTTGATCATTCTTGCTTGTCCTGAGTGCCCATTTAAACAAAGCCCTTCATATGTATCTGATGAAACAGCTTATTCAGGATGGCAAATAAATACTAAAACCAGAAATTCAAATGTAAAGGATTTTTATCGTAGCAACAAACTAAATCCCTTCAAACACCCCTCGCTACTATAAATGTTCCCTCCTTCAAATCACTTCATCTTTACCTCTCTCCCTCCTCTCCTCCTCCAGGATGCTTTGATGCATCTTCTCCTTCCTCTATCACACAGAGAGAGAAATCCCCTGTAGTCTTACATTAGGTTGAGTTGCCACGTCTGCAAAAAAAAAAAAAAAAAAGTGGAATTATAAATAAAAGGTAATGATGCTATTATCATGCTCTCTTACTATCCTGAGCGCCGTGCCTCACCTTTCTATTTGAATAATGATTTATAATCATATTAGTTCTCTCCGGAGCCCTGCTCTGGAAAAGTAAAAAGCTATTATCCAGTTGTCAGCTTCCAGGAGACGCCGTGGGAGATGGAGCGATGATGCTGACACACGCACATACTGTAGCTACACACACCCGCTACGCACACGCTTGCACTGGCAGAAACACACCCAAAGGCACGCCACGAGCCACTCTGCTGCACACACAGTCAGCAGTGCAAATACATACGCGCATGCACGTGCACACAGGCGCGCACAGGCCTTTTTTTTTTTTTTTTTTCAGCCGCAGCAGGTGAAAAGACTGAGCAATTTCAAGCAAAAAAAAATGCTGTTTGCAAATTGGTGTGTTTGTTTAGCTTGGAGTGCCAGGTGGGTGGAGTTTACTGCAGGAGAACCACTTGTCAATCATAGACAAGTGCAAAATATTGACAAAATTTCACAGGTATGTTTCCAGGAGAAAAACTGTTAATAAAAGCAACAATTCAGCCAATTATAAGCGTAATTATTAGGAATATAGTTATTCTAATATACATATCTCCAGCCCTGCACACTTGAGCATGAGGCAAACCAGAGAGGAACATTTCTATGAGGAAAAAACAATCGACACAAAACACCCTGTTTACCTGGAATATAGTCTAGTCTAGAGGAAAGTAAAAATGGAAAACAACCAGACAAGAGTGATAGATACTGAGACATGCATACACTGTAGATAGATAGTGTGCAGGAGAGAAAATAAGATATCATGCATCACTGATCAATACTGTCACCTGCTCGGCCTAATCCTCTAAAACACACCCAGACAGAACATGATGGCTGCTTTATATCAGGTGTGATCTGGGAAACAGGAATGTGTTTACACTCAGAATTAAAAACTACATTTGGCTGCAATGTCAAGGTGGAAAAAAGTCATTAAGCCATTTTTACTTGACAGGCTTCAGACTGACTTATCAGACGTCTGCTGAAATGGAAAAAAAAGAACTGTTAGTTAGTACCGTAATGTTTAGTCAATGACTTTGACGCTGAGGGTCATTGCTATGGTGTTTTTCGCAGATTTGTTGGAGGCGTGGCTGCTCTGGAGGCAGAAATAAGCGCATAAACGGCACATAACCAAGATTATGAGGCTAAGTGCTCTCTGACTCTTTGCAAATGATCCGAGTTTGGTATTTGCTCAGCCATACTCTCAATCTCTAATTCCTAATTAATATCTTTGAATAGAGCTGCAACGATTAATCAATTATTAATTCACTGCCAACTATTTAAGTAATCGTTTAAACTGTTATGTGAATATTTTCTCTTGGGGTTTGGGGAAGACTGATTGACACTTTTTATAATTTTCAGACATTTTACAGACTAAACTAATCGATTATTCAAGAAAATAATCAAGACATTAATTCACAAGACACTTTTACACAATTTTTCTTCTATAACGTGTAAAAGTTTACTTTAAAGGAGTTTGCATTTACAACATAAATTATTGCTGTAGATAAAAGCAAATCAGACCCTTGAACAAATCAGTAGAGTTCTTTAGCCACCAGGGAACTGTGGGATTTATTCTGCTAACAGCCATTCATTTATGTGGCAAAGCGCAACTGCAACTGTGACAAGGAGGGGACAGACACAGACAGAGTCCTGTAGCTGGATCTATTTCACACCATCCGACACAAAATCCTGTCTATATCTCCGCAAGGTCGCTAAATAGGTAGCGTCCATAAAAACGTCAAGCGCAAGGGGTTTTTGGTTCCAGTGTGAAGTGATGATCAGGTACGCTGCTGGATGGGACACAGTGAGATCTCTTCAGGGTCTATTTCAGGGGACGAGATGTGAGACAGAGACACACACACACACGCACACAAATATACAAACACCCTCTTCCTAAATCCCTCTACCGATCTCTAACACCTACACACACACAGAAGCTGCTTACAGACATCTAATCTGGTGAGATTTACATTTGCAGGCCTTGGCGGCTGGTGTCAGGGTGTCATGTCTGCCGAATGTGATCTTCCATGTCGAGAACATTATTATCCCCGCAAGGAATTTAATACAGGAGGCAGCCGGGGGCCATCTTCGAACGCCTGCTTCCAAATGCAGAGAGAAGACGGTCAAAATGCACCTTTAGAAAGTAAAAGACGGCGCGCACAAAAACACACAGCGTGCCGCTCAGTGTCAGCTGCAAACATGACCTCGCCGCACCTTTCCCACCTCATTTCTTTGGCCCCCCTGTTCGGGGATGATTTCTCAACAGGACCCCGGTGGGCGCCGACACAAAGAGCAGGCCAACCAGCAGTAATTACACCATGCAAATGCCATTTAGGCTTTTTAATATGGCCGGTGTCGTATCGCTTCAATTGGTTTGGCGTTTATCACCGGTGCACACACATCTGTGGCGCCCAGAGGAGAGGAGGGGCCGGGGGTCATCTGTTCATTCATTCATTTGGAAATTTCCTCCTCTCCTCCTCTATTCCCTTTGCTTTTTTGCTTTACTGATTTAAACTGTCCTGAATGTACGGAAATATTTATTTCCCCCTTTTTTCTTTTAAGATGCATAAAACGGACACAAACACGCCGTGTCTTTCACATTAAAAGTGCTGGTGCCAAATACGATAAAAGTGTCATGTGGTAAAAAAAAAAAAAAAAAAACTGCAACAATAAAAGCACTGTCTTACCTGTTTAACTGCTGCCCCATAGACTTCTGGGAAAACAGCATTTCATCCCAAACACATACTTTTATATGGATGGGTTGACTTTAAAGAGTGTCAGTACAAAAGATGAACAACTGCACGAGAAATATCTGCTTCTTTCATAAAAAGTCAAGGGTACACGTCTGTGAACAGGGTTCAAAACTGTCCACCAGCCAAATTAATCTTTTACTAGCCACTGCTGGTGAGTGAAGCAAATCTTTCAGCTACTTGCATATTTTACCAGTATTTGGCTGGTGGATGGTGCTGATATTGGTCTCTGCCTGTAGACATAAAAAATTTAGGGAAGGAGTCAACTATGAAGCATCTGAAGTGCATTTCAACAAGAAATTTTGGTTGATTTCGGCATAGACGGAGCTTTTTTTTTGCTCATTTTTTGCTACTGCTTTGATTTCCGTCTCTGACTGGCTTCTTCTGCATGGCAACAACAGCCAAGGCCCGTGGATACTGTAGTATCCTAACAGTATTTATCCACCGTTTACAAATGACAAAAACGCAAATCCTCTTCCAACAGCTGGAACCGGTGTTTGACACTTTTGCTTGAAAAATGACTGAATCAATTAACTGATTATCAAAACATTTGGAAAGTAATTTTCTTTCACTCAGTTATTTGACTAATAGTTCTAGTACTAGTTCAGCTCTAGTTGAAATAATTAAAACTGATCGCCATAACATAAACAGAAAGAGTCCAGTGTTTCGCAATTAAGTTAATTTGAGGATATTGTTCAAAGGAACAGCTGCAGATTGCAAACTCTTCCAAGTGTGGAGGAGAATTTATGTTAGCTGCACAACTTGCACAAATGTAAAAGGCCGTGTGTTTGGTTTCCATTCTGGTCTTCATGGACGAGGATCCACGCTCTTTGTGGATATAAACGGCTCATTTTCAGGTAATGAAAACCGAAGAATTCTTATTTTCAGGTGATTATACAAAGGGCAACAAATAGCGTGATTGTCCAAGCTCTTATGTTCTGCTTTGCTAGATAAAGAACACACTTCACAGGAAGCTGTATCGGCACTGAATGCTACCACTGGATGTAAATTGCACTCAGGCAGGTCTCTCCTGGAGGTTTACAGTGTCTAAACCACCGCTCTGCCTGCCGTTCTTCCACACTCATCATTTCAGGTCCTTGCCTGCACTCAGTGAACAGCTGAACTCCTCCACCGCAGACTCTCCCCCACCTATCGGTGGGGGTGTGTCTGAGAGTGAAGCTGCCACTGAGACAGGTAGTGGTGGCCAGCTGGTTCGAACAGGTGTACAGACTGTGTGTTCCCATCGGACGGATCTGTGCACTTGGCTGCCGACCAGGGACTGATGGGTAAAGCCTTTCTCCCCCTCGCCTCCTTGTTTTTGTCTTTTTTTTTCCTGTCTGTCTCTCTGTCCCCCTCACTCTCCATCTCCCTTTATTTCTCTCTCAGACAGCACAGAGGTTTGTGCGTGTGTTTATGTGTGTGTGTCTTCACCGATACTTCCAGTCTCTCCCTGGTGGCCCCTCCTTTGTCTTGGTTGGTCGGCAGCCGTGGTACACACACACGCGCACAAACACAAACACACACATATACACACAGCCATGCGTGACCAGACAAACAGCGGTGAGTGCAGGAGGCTGATGGGAGAGTAACTACGCATGAAGAGACGCTCACAGACAGACGGACAGGTGGTTTGAGGTGAATCGTGATATTTCTTTTTATCCACATGACCAAGAAAATACACCACTGTAAAAAAATATCCGTCATCTCGATTATAGTGCAGTTTGACTTGTTAATATGAGATAGTTAGTTGTTAAAGCTGTTAAAATTTTATTTGAAGAGTTTATAAAGGATTATATTATTTAATCGAGCCTCTGTATCTATTTTGCTTCTGCAAGTGATTTATTTATCTGAACAGAAATATGGAGGTGAAGAGGAGATGATAAGGTTAAGGACACCGGTAAGCTGTCAGCAGGAAGCTGACAAATAACTGATTATCAACTTTATTTGTATTATTAGAGTGCAAATCAGCAGTGGTAGGGAAAACAGCAGTAAGTTTCTCTCATCTCCTCTGCTCACACAGAGCGGAGCAGAGGTGAAGTGAAGATAATGTTAACTGAGTTGATGACAACTCGTTGCGTTAACGCAAGTGCAATAACAGCTTTCCAACAGGAGTCATTCATCCGTCTAAAACCAAAAACGGACAAGCGTCCACCTCAAACGTCTGAATTACGACCCATCCAACTGACCAACACAACATGCAAGACATATTGTGAAGTCACACAGTGAAGTTGAGCTGCATGATACAGTAAAAAAAGATCATATTGCAATTATTTTGACAGATATTCGGATTGCAATAAGTCACAATTAGTAGGATTGATAATTTCGCATCACAATCGCTTCCCTTTTGTACATCTGTCAATTCTAAAACTAAATGTGAAGCTGAACCCCAGATCAAATGAAAGTTGAAGGGCCCTGAATATCATCTCCTGTGATTGATGTTAAATTTATCCATTTTGTTTTCTTCACTAATCCCTGTTACAAATATATTGGATTGAATTCATTCTCCTCTCACTCATGTAGGATGAATGCCGTTTCCTCTGATCCACCACTTAAAGAATCCACCTGCACTTTAAATTGGGTTCTACCACGTTCCTTTACAGCTGCACAGAATAAACAAAGGCAGCATTTACTCATTTATCTGACACATGTTCGTCGTAAAACAAAAACAAAAATCCAAGCATCGATTCCATAAGAGGTCAAACAGTAACCTCATCTTTCGTGCTAGTCTTCCCTAGATGAACTCTCATTTTCTTTTGAAGCACTTCCTCGGGTCGCGGGGTCACAGATGAGGTCATATCCTGTCTTTTCTGATCAGACCTGAGGGACTGGCTGCAGATGTGGGGGCTGAGAGGTCGAGTTTCTCATGAAAAGGAAAGATAGCAAAGGCATCTTCCTTTACTCTTTGTAAAGTTTCTCAGGGTTTGCGGAGGAGGTTAAATGCTTCTACGTGCCGGAGGGTTTCTCTCATGGGACAGCATCAGTGAAGTGACCAAAATACACTGAGAAGCCTTTTATACTGTATCTGAACCATGTAATGAACCTGCCATATGCACAAGTGCACTTTGAGGTTTTAGCGAAGGGAGCTCCACAGCTCAGCTGACAAAACCACTGAGGTCCTTAAGTTTTAATTTGATCTGTCCTGGTTCCTACACCGACTTGGTGTTTAATCATTTGAGGTCCTCAATTAAAGTTGTAAATTGACTTGATTTTTGTGAGTAAATCACAGTTTAACAGCAAATTTCTATGGATGTCCCAAGCTGATCCCAGGGATTAGTACCTGGACTGATCAAAATCCGAACCTTTCTTTAGTGAACTGAAGTCTGGAAAGAAACATTTTCTGGAATTCTTCTGCAGATGATTCAACTGGGAGACTCTGACATTGTCTTTAGGGTTGGGATGATAATGATAACTTGATCAATCATGTAAAATTTAATCAATCTACTATCACATAAAGATCTGAAATATAGCAGACGTATTTGTGAGCATGCTCTGAATGTTATTTTGTTCAATTATAGGCGTTTAATCTGTAGGCCTCTATTGTTTGTATGTGTCACAGGTTATGCAACGCTGTCAGAAAATTTGCAATATGTTTTTGTTTTTAAGGATTACAATCTGCAACCCAACTATAGAGTAAATGAGTGATGATGAGCCAAGAATGAATGCAGACATGCAAGCACTTGCACCTGTCAAACAGTGCTTCAAAATAGTTAAATTTATATGCAGACATGATGACTAAAGCTTATTTAAATCGTATAATTCACCTGTATTTATCCAGGTTAAGACACTGGATCTCTTTTGCAATAGACGGTAAACCAGCAGCCATACTCAGGTACTACGACGAGGTAATACACAACAATAAGCGTGCTCTATAAAACAGATGAACAGGACTGGTTGTGGCCTCTTTGGCTGTAATATACCTGGCCACTGCTTTGTCAATAATGGCAGTGGAAGCGCTAATAGAGCATTATGGGAGCCCAGGGACCGACGCTGACAGGTGATTTATGTCGCCTCTGACGACTTCGGCCCTCGAACGAAAGCCTGATAAAAGAAGAGCTAGATTGGAACAAGCAGAATGATGAATAGACTACATGATCCAGAGACCCGTCTCATTAGAGAGGGGAAAAGAGAGAGACGGAGCTCTGGCCATTTAGCTAATGTAGCGAGTCATTGTGTGTGTGCGTGTGTGTGTATCCATCTGCATGTTCGTGTGTGTGTGAGTGTGTGTGTGTACACCAAGGGGCCTGAGCAGTGGCAGCTTGCTCTTGCCGCAGCAGTAGCAGGTTGGAAATTAATGACACACTAAATATATGGCGAGGAAGCTTGACCCCGCATAATGGCGACATATAGGATTAACCTTGGTTGTCACAGGGGGCCTTTGTTAGCCCACATGCTGCTACAAGTAAACAGGGGCTCCGAATAGATATCTGTGAGCCACCGTGCTGCTGGAGAAAAAAACAAAAAAAAAACATGCTGATTTATTTCCTCACTGCTTCAGGGGATAAAGCGCTGCATTTAGGATTAAAGGATTCAAAGTTTGCGTTTAATAAATAGTCAAAGCTCGAATAGTCGCGGGGAGGAGAAGGCAAAGCATGGTGGATTATAGGAGATGAATTTCAAAGAGGAGGTGTCCTGGATGCTTAAGGACATGAGATGAGGAGAGAGGAGATATGTTTGGCCTCTGGACCTCTGTGGAATTAGGATTTTCCACTGTTTTCTGACAGACTAAATGATTAATCAGAAAATGGGATTTTCAGTATATTTCATTGAGTTTAGATTTTGAATAATATAACCTGTGCAGGACTTTAAACCGAGTCAAGCAAAGTACTTCGGTGGTGCTGAAAGGGACGTCAGAGACAATCTCTCTCAATGCTTGACAAGACGTTTCACTCTGCAGCGCAAACGTGAACATTACGGTGGTAGGCGAAAAAGCAGGAAAAGTCAGCCTGGACCTTCCTGTCCACAGAGCCGCACAGCTAGCACGGCTAAAAAACAAACCGAATCCAGAACGCTGTCCCAGATCGTCAGAAGTCAGCCCATTCACATCTCAGAGCCTCCCTGGCTGAAGCCTCCTGCTTTTATTGCCATGATGGATTTCCCATTTAGCTTGACCCTATATTCATTAAAAGAGGATTTAAGCCTGCTAGAAAGGGAGAGGAGAGAGGCCCCTTGGGGACTGTGTTTGCTGTGCTGGACCCCCACCCACCCGCCTGTGACACACACTTTCCCCTCACACACACACACACACACAGGCCTATAACTCTTGCTCTCAGACAGGGCTTGTTAGGTGTGGAGGGCTGGCTGGGGAGGAGGGTCCAGGTTTTATTAGTGGCAGCAGCTGCACTCCTCTCTGGCTCTATAAAAGGTAATTACTGCTGGTGGTAACAAGCTAATTGATTGCTAATTAGGTGAATCAGTTCTCTAAGTGCTGTCCCATTTATTGACAGATGGTGACAGTGTGTGTGTGAGCAGGAGAGTGTGGCTAGACGCTCGTAGGTGAGTTTAGGTGGATTATTTCGGGAGCATGTGTTGATAAGGGAAGCGCACAGATAAAGGCGGATCCCTGGGTGCGGGTCCAACGCAATTGGACGGCGCCAAAGCGAAAAAACATGATTGATTCGGCGAGGGCTCGCTGTCGGAGAGGAAATGAGAGCTGAATGGGGGCGGCGCACGGTCTGTCGGCGCACTCTGGGGACCGCCGGGCCCCCGTATACACTTTCATATGGAAATGAGGGGCCAAGCCGACGCAGAGGGGGGAAGACGGAGAGGAAGAGGCATGACAGCAGGAGAACAGGCAGGAAGATGTGACGCTGCTGAGTGGAAAGATGTGGTGGGAAATTTAAAAGAGCGAAACACCTGAAGTGTCTCTCAAACCGCAACAACTCCTAAATGTTGGACAATGTGTTTAATGTCCATTATGCTGTGCCTAACCTCAGTTTTACATAAGATTTGAACATTTTACTGATTACATTTAAAGTGCTTCATGCTGTTTTATTCCCTTAATGCAAAATGTTTTCAGCTTTAAGCCCCGACTTAAGACTGAAGGTGACCAGGCTTCTGGAGTCCCATCATGCAGCTTACAGAATTAGTGACATCTTCTAAATATTTTCTCTGTTTAAGATTACTTTTATTGTCTATGACTTTACTCAGATGTCATTTTTATTGTGTTGCATTTCTTTCATATCATGTGATGTTTTTTATATCTTGTGTAAAACGCTTTGAGTTTCTTTGTTGTTCCCAGATGATACCAACGTTACATAAAAAAAACAAATCTTTTGTTTATTTCAGTCTTGTTTTAATCTCATATAATTTCATTCTCTACTGCATCTGCTATCTAGTGCTATTTTTTATGAAGTGCTGTAAAAATAAAGTTTAACAGCATTTTAAAATTAATTTTAGATTTAACTTTTGACCTTTCTTCGACTGAAAAACAAAATGACCACAGAAATGCTAAGTGTGACTTAAAATAAATATGTTGACAAAATAATTTTAACTAAAGGTCGACTTGCCAACTTTTTTTGGTAGCTTCCAACCAGAAAAGACCAGCAGCTGGACTTAAACTTTCACCCTTAAATAAACAGGGCTGTATTATTATAAATATAGTTTTTATTCAAGTATTTGTCATCAAATCACAGCCAGTCTAAATGTTTGATGGGTAATCTGGGAATTATTTTAAGTTGTTTGGTCCATGAAATGTAAGAAAATTGATAAAAATGTTGATGAGTGTTTCCCAGAGCCCAAGCTGCCATCCTCAAATGTCTCGTTTTGTCCACAACCCAAAGATATTTAGTTTCATGTCGCAGAGGACGAAAGAAACCAGAAAATATTCACATCCGAGAAGCTGAAATCAGAGGATTTGGATATTTTGTTGGCAAATGAAAACAAATCGATTAATCGACTAATTGTTGCAGCTCTAATTGGTAACCTGTAAAATTCATCATCCATACATTTTTATTTATCATCATCACAGGCGGTTAATTAATATGTTTTGCTGAATATTAAATAATTATTACTGTTATATCTGTAACATTACAGCCAGTCAACAGACGATAAACAGCTAAATCTGCTATCTCCTTTCCCAGGAGGCGTCTGTGGGCCCTCCTGCTTGTTTCTCCATCACTGCTCCTGTAGGAGGTAGTGGGGGGGTGGGGGGGGCACACAGCCGGCGGGCCTCTAGAGTTTCCTCTCTGATGGCATCTGACATGCCCGTTTTACGCCCGCCTGCTGGCGTGTCACAGTGGGTGGCAGGGCCAACCACACCAGTTGTTTGGCGATTTACTGCCCTCGGGGTGAAAGGTTTATTGGACCGGACTAGTTAGTACGGGGCTAAAATAAGAATTTGGTGAAGGCTGGGGGGTCCCGACCCCCCCGGAGCTGCTGCCACCTGCCTCGAGCATCCGCCCAAAAACACACACACATACTGTACATGTACACACCCTCATCTCCACTGGTATGTACATTCAAAGACACACGTCTGTACTCTCCCTCGTTCGCTCTGTCACTTCCTCTCTCGCTTAAGTGTAGACTTCTGCAGCGCCAGGTCTGTGGTCAACACAGTGTCATTAAACGCATCACAAATTTAGAATTGAAACTGAGAGTCAAGTGGTAACGAACTGAACCTATTCATGACTGCAGAGCACTGAAATGAGGAGGAGATGTATGGAAACACGTGGCACAATAAATACCACATTTACTGTCTAACATGCACGATGATGATGGTGGTTCACGCTGCATTCAAATGCTCCTCGTAATTTACGCTTTAGTGGTTGTATATAGAACTTGTTTTTCCACTCACCAGATTCTGGTTGGGAATCAAATTTAACCTATAATAAATGTAGATTTTGTCTTCATGAGTCATTTTTATTAGTTAAACATTTTGGGAAATATGTCACTTTATTCATATGATGAAGGTAAAAGAATGATGGAAATGCAACAATGCAATGCTAAATTATATGATTTAGACCGTGACAGTAAAGCAGTCTGAACCAATTATTTCTCCTACTTTATTTACATGAAAATAACTTACCTAATACATTTATAAAACCCTATGATTTAAAGGAAGTATGACGCTGTAGGTGCCCCTCCAGCATTAGTTTTGCAGGTGTAGGGCTCTGCAGTTAAGTCAGCAATAATAAATATGCAACACCGGGGTGACTTGAAAGCTCTGTGGTTTTTTTTTTAACTCATCCATCTACCCAATGTCCTCCATATGCAAACTTTATCACGCTTTGCCCTAAGTCACCTGACTTTGACAACACATCAAAATATAACAGTAAAGGGACGTCTCCAGATGCTACATAGATACCTGCAGCATCTTCCTGAAGTATGACCAAGCTGTGGTATTTGACATGATGGGAGTGAGAACAGTTGCAGATGTAATAAGAGGAATAAATAACTGGTTAAAACTGCTCCACTTTCATGCTCTACTACACCCTCTGTAAAGCAAATAGGAAGCAAAACATTCCCAGTCAGATGATCTCTTTTTTCTTTGGTTGCCTGTCATGATTACAGTTTGTCCAACAGTCTTTGAAGGCAGCATTATACTATGTTTTGCATTTCCCTTTATTATCCTTTTACCTTCTCACCACAGATAAGGCAGGTTGGGACCTTTCTGACCTTTGTCAGCCCTTCCCTGTTCTGTCAAGACCATCTTCAGACCACCAGACAAGGCTGAACACCTCCCACCCCCCGCCACCCTCCACCACCTCCTTTCTTCCTTCCTTTCCCTCCTTTCCCTTCTCTTTCCGTCTTTTTCTTTTCTTCCGAGAGACCCTGCGTGGAACATCGCCGTCTAGACGCGGCGGGTGAAAAGGAGACGAGCCGTGAGCGCCCGTTCTTCCTTTTGTCCGCTGGCCCCCACCCTGACCTCCAGCTCCCTCCGTCTGCCCTCCATTGTGGGGGAACAATGCGGTGTCACTGCCTCTTCCTAAACATGTTGGGGTATTAAAATCACCCTCAATATGAGCCGCGGGGGTGGGGAGGGGGGCAGAGCGAGAGCTGTCATGCCAACACACACACAAACACACACACAAACATACATACACACACTTTGACCTATAGGGGGGCTGTCCCGAACCCATTTGTGTCAATCAGGAGGAGTTCAAAAGCCAGGAAATATTCCTTCACACATGCATGCACACACACACGCACACACACACACAGGAGACCTAAACTTGGCTGCACACAGAGTGTCAAAGATGTGTCAGTCAAAACACATGGCAACCAGGGGCCTTTCAGTGTGTGTGTGTGTGTGTTTGTGTGTGTGTGTCTGGGGGTCAAGTTCCTATGAAAACACGGATCCCACCCATAGATCTCCAACATGCCCTACCCACCGCGCCCCCACCCAACCATCCCCAACTCATCCACAGATGGAGCTAGATCTCTTTTTCTCACTTCCATCCTCACTTTTTCCTCTGATTTGCCTCATTTTGGGTTAAATGTCAAGCAAAATGTCTGCGCCTCTTCTCTGTTCGAGGGGCGTTTCTGTCCACGTCTTGGGAGCTGTGTACTCTTTATTTGATTGGGCAGGTGAAAATGATAGGGTTCGGCTTGTGAAGTCTGGGGACACCTTCGATAGTATTTGAGCAGTTTCCCTTCCTCTCCTCTAATCAATGTGATTAAACAATGTATGCGCAATGCTAAATCAGCATTTTTTTACCCCTATGAAACAGAATTTTAAGTGAGCAAATGTCAAAGAAGCTAATAACTTTGAGTAACTAGCTTCTTTGACACTTTTTTGAATGAAACGGGATAGATTTTTGTGTTAACTAACCACTCAAAGCGGTCAAAAAACTCAAAAACCCATCCACACACACAAACTCAGGAGCAATTTGGGGTTCAGTATCTCACCCAAGGGCAGGTACGTGGCTCTGATTGGGCTACATGGTGTCACTTGAATCCTGCAACAGCTTCTTCTAACCTGGAGGTTTGCATGCTGCACAGTGGTGTTCAGCACAAAAATGCCTCCACATACACACACACACACTCTGATACATCCCTGCTCGTCTGCTTATCATTCTCTAAAGACTGCAGCACACACCCTCACACACATATACGCAGGAGAGATAATTTATTCAGCCGCTCTCGAAGCCTCCTCTGCAGTGACCCAAGCAGACAATAAAGCTTCTCCACAATGGAAATGTTAATTTCCTCATTATCAGCCCTCTTAATTATTTGTTGTGACAGATAATTGCATGCAGGGTGTTTGATATCAGCAATAACCTTCTGCCTGTGTTGTCAAGGGGGCCTTGTCGCCTCTCCCACCCCCGAGCATCGCTTTTCACTGAGACAAAGAGCGAGGAGCGTGCGCACATAACCTTTTCTAAGCTCCGCGCCTCCTCTCCCCTCGCCATAATAGGAATAAATATTATAGATTAATTAATCCGCGCTGATTATAATTTAATCACTTTGCCTCCCGGGGTCACTGTATTATTATCCCACTTAGTGCGTGGCTTGTACACACACACACACACACACACACTGTAGACACACACACATACAGGAAAGAATGGCATTATTCCAAAGTCTGAGTGATGTGTGGAGAGGTGTTTTCTGCCATTTTACTGACTTATTAATTACCACTAACACTGTATTACAAGGCTTTGGGCGTTTTTACTGAACACAGATGCAGCAGCACACATGCACTTGGATGAATGTACACACAACACACATATACAGAAACAGAGCAATGATACGCTACACATATATATGAATGTGTGTATGCAAACACACAGTCATACATATAATTTCACACAGGGGTTTCAAGAACCTGATTCAGGGAAGACAATAAAACATCTTTTTTTCCCCAGGTTTCCTTTACATGCTTTGGCCAATAAAGTAAATTAAAATTAAGACCTAATAGCTCACCTGGTGGAGTGTGTGTCCTGCAGCAGCAGCAGCAGGGGTTTGAGTCCTTTGCTGCACGTCATCCCCTCTCCCCCTCTCTTCAGCTGTCAAAAAGAAAAAAAAAATGTAAACATAAATTGAAAATGAACTGAATTTTAAAATCATGGACTTATACAATCAGCATAATAACAAAACCGGTGGCAATGATCTAATCGCACGCACAGTTTGATTACAAAAGACGGTTGAAGTTGAGTCACTATCATCTCCTAACTTTGAAGAACGGGGGACAAATTGGACAAAAAGTCAGGGTATATTGGCCTGTGCTTTGCCAGAGTGTGGGTTTAGCTCCAAAAACACTGGATCCTACATTTCCCATAATGCAACTGAGCAGCATCTTCTTTCACACCCTCCCTGCCCGGTAAACACCCAGATCTTTCAAGCCCTCCAGCCTGAATTTATAACACAGGTTTTTCTCTTATCAATTCCACTGAACTACAGAAGAGCAGCACTCCTCAAAAGCAAAATGAACACTGGGTGTAAAATGTGCGGCGTGTCCCTTTAAAACACTTGGCAGAGACACAAAGGTCATCATTATCATTCTAATTCTTCTCATTTAGAAACACAGAGGAGCCAAACCCTCTCTCCTCCATCTGATCTGGCTCTCATCTGAACACGTCTCCATGTAATACAGCC